>NC_063238.1:13730143-13847643 GCF_020740725.1 Corvus hawaiiensis
GCTCCCCTTTCACTGTTAAAGTCTTCTTCAGTATCTCACAACCATGTTGTCACTATGTACACTGAATCCTATTTCTTCCACTTGTGAATCTGATGTATTGTCAAGTCTTGTTTTCTAGATTTGGTGGTCTAGCCACCACACCCATCTGAAACCAGAAAAATAATTTTGGGGTTGGCGTATCTTGGGGTTTTTTCCCCCTTCCCTAGAGGACACTGTTTTTGAAGTAGAAAGAAATTAGGTGTTTGAAAATAAGAAATATTCATTCCTGTTGTGACTTATTACCAGTGTCAAGAACTGACTAAATCTGAAAGGGTCAGCTTTTAGAGGAATACATGATTAATAATCTCAACATTTCAATAGCAGAACTCTAAGCCCATAAAGGGAAAGAAGGACTGTAAGTCTTTGCAGACTAAGAAACATCTCATCTCTGCTTACAGAAAAAAATCCCAAGATGATTCAGAGGTGGGCTGAGACCTGAAGATTACACTGAATAGAGGCAGCTCTGATTTATTGTTTATATCAGATGATGCCATTTAACCCCGTGCTGGACTCAACACAGAGCTTGATATTTTGGGGTGAGAG
Source organism: Corvus hawaiiensis (assembly GCF_020740725.1). Lineage (NCBI taxonomy): Eukaryota > Metazoa > Chordata > Aves > Passeriformes > Corvidae > Corvus > Corvus hawaiiensis. The sequence goes on from NC_063238.1 coordinate 13,730,726, forward strand.
GCAAAAAGAAGGTTGTACTGCCCAGCCTTTCATTGTCTAGTGCCTCCATGTTTAATAAATTAACATCTTTAAATCTATCATCTATTTGTATTTCTTGTGCCTTGTGCATTTTGTACAAAAAGTCTCTGTTTCCTAGTTACTGTTAGAGATTGTATCTAGTGACGTGGAAATATGACAACATGAACACATGCACTGACAAATTTCATAGCATTGGCTTTTAAGATCATTTCTAAGGAAAATATTCTGATTTTTCACCTGTGCACATTATTTTGATATTTAATATGCTGGAACTTAATTCAGAAGATATAATATTGCAAGACATTTTTCAAACAGGTCTCTAGCAAGGCAAAATGATTATTGATGCCAATTACAACACTTTGGCTCAGTGTTTCAATAGTTGGAATATGAGCTACAGTCATTTTATAGCTGAAAAAATTATCAGTGATAATTGACTGTGAGTCCTGAACAGGCAGTTTATCCAAGTTCAGTTCAGACAACAAAGGTGCAGAAGAGCCAAAGAGATTTAAGTCCTCAGTTCAATGTGTCATACCCTCCCTGACATCACTTTATTTTTTAACCATCATCCAATGGACCGTATAAGATATATAGGGGTTGATGGCTTTGGCTGCTGAATTTATGAGTAGAATCTCTTGCTGAATTGTCCCATAATTGGGTTCTTAAAATAGATTTTCTAAGGTAAGTACAGTTGTAGTTGTGTGTTGTGTCCAAGTTCAGAATTTTTTTCATAAAAGTGAACCAGACATAGAAATTTATAGGGAAAAGTATAATGGCCAGTGATTAATAATGATCATATAGATTAAATGTCATAATTAGACTGGCAAGAAGACTACAAGGCCAAGAAGGAAATAGAATTTTATGAAATTTCATTAATACTAGATTTAAGCCTTGCATTCCAGCATACTAGCTGTTTATATTTAGAAATATTGCAGGATTAATTAATTTATTTCAATATTTTGCAAAGATATTAAACACTCTATAATACTACAGCTGATCTTTTTGTTTAATTTATGAATAATAACCAATTTTATTATTAAAATAACTCAGTTCTAGTTAAAACTTGTGCCTAATTCATGGCTGCATTTTTTGTAATTACTTAGCAATTCTTACTTAGAGTTAAGATTTTTTTTTTCTTACTTATATATTGGATGCAAAGTGGGTGAGTAATTTACTTTTAGGAAAAATAAATCTGTTGAAATATTTTACTAATTTTGGTTTAAGTAAAGATATTGCTGAAAGCAATTCAAGTAAAATATAGAAATTATATGCAAACATCTAAACCCAAGGAATGGAAATGTTGGACATTTTGTCACAGATATACAAATATAAAACAGGACGTAATTATCTACTCTGATTGTGGCAGTTACCAAAGTCCTTGAAGTACAAGTCTGATATACCAGAAGTCATGCTGAAAAGAATTACCAATGTATTTGGTATCACTTAAAATTATCTAGTAGTGTTAATTTCTTTCAATGAGTTTTTAACTGCTCATCTGCATTCAGTGTCACTTCTGCAGGATGGAATAGGAAAACATACACTGAAGTATAACAAAGGAGGAGCTAAGAGAACAGAGCTAGGGGAAAAAAGGCTTTCTGAGTGTGAAGTGGACTTGATCTCTCTTGGGGACACTCCTCTCAACCCACTTTGTGTCAAGCAACTAGCATGGGTGAAGTTCTCAAGTTTCTGCAGACAAATGCATCACACTCACATCCAAAGCCCTATAGTGGAATTCAATTGGTGCACCCGTATTTGAATTTTTCCCCTCAAAGTACCTGAAATAGACTAAGAGAAGGGGTTTTTTCTTTTCCCTTTCCCCTTCTCCATTTATCTTTTAATGGCAGTACAGAGAGGGAAGAGAAGGGAGGAAGGGAGGTGACAACAGTAGGAGGGGGTAGCAGGCTCTGTAGGATTGCAAGCAAAGGTTCATTCATATACGTTTATTCCACACAAAAAAAAGAGACTATTCAACCACTTTGAATAGATCATCATAACTGCTTGTCTGGTCAGCTTTCTCCTTAGAGTTTCAAGTTATAGGGGTCGATGGGTAATCTAGGGGTCTTGTCTAGCTGCCTCTATTAAAAAGTGCAGCACTCAATGCCAGCTGCACTAAGCGGGGTGCCTCTATCTGTAATAGTGCCATCAACAATTCTGAAGATGTACTTTGAGTGCACACGGGATAGACAGACAGTCTGTTACAGCGCTGACATTTCCAGAGCTGGCCACAGCTGATTTTATGCTAAATACACTAATCTTTTACATCAGTCCTTTAATCAGGAAGATATTCACTCATTGATATGCTCCTAGTTGAGGCAAATTAAGTTGGCTTTGATAGTCCTTTCTTCCCCTTTCTGAAATAATTAAGAAACAATCCAGAGTTTAACTCAAACAGCAGTAGCAAAGAGTATTTTGAGGTAGGGTATGTTCTGTCATTAGTTTGTTAGATTTTTTTTTTATTGTTTCTCTTTTTCTCTCTCTAATTTTTGAGAAAGAAATATTAGTTGTATTTCATCTGGTGATTAAATACAAGAAATTAATTCACGACTCTGATTCTTTATCTTCTTTTTTTTTTTTCTCAGTGGGATGCGCAGGAAAGGAAGACTGGTGCTAGAAAGTGCATTCCCTGTCTTGAAAGAGGGGAATTCTCTCTCTGTTTTGAAACAGGGAGGAACGCAATAAAGTGGGCAGACTCTGAAGCTCTAGGAAGTCTAGTCTAGGTGTCTGAGAATCTGGAGGCATTCCTTTTAAAGCAATGAGTGTTGCTGTCCTTTGTCAGCATGGCTTCCTAGGCACGTTTCTTACTGCTGGCCCCAATGCCCTTCTCATCTACTCACCTGAATAAATGTAAAAAGAATGATGGAAACTAATTGCTGCTTGAATCAAAAAATCTCATGTAAATTTGCTCTTGTGATATATGCCACAGATGCAGAATACGCTGTGCCCTTCTCTTTTCACACACCGTGCATCTAGACACAATGTGCATTATTTACTTAATCATCGAGTGAAAAACTGCCAAGGACAGATGTTAAAAGGGAGAAAGACAATCACAGTTTTTCCTTTCCAGATTCCCATTTCTGTTTTCCTTTTCTCCTCTCTCTTAAGGCTTAAGACTGTAAGCATCAGACCTATGTTATAAAAGCTCTCAGGCTTGGAGGCTGAGAAGAATGTGGAAACTAATAATGACATGGCCTTCAGTGCTTTGTTTGCAGTGAACAGAAACAACAAAAGATTCTTCCAGTGATCTAAGCCTGCTCAAAACACAGTGCCATTTCTTCCCTTGAGATGTGAAGCAAGGAGTGTATTGAGAGTATGTTCTCCCTTTTTAGACTAAGGTGTTTGAAGCCTAAGACAATTTTAAAACTTGAGAGACTACAGCATCTCATTTAGATCCAAATAATTTTGGCTTTTCCCTCTGTCCTCCAGCCTGACAAGATAAGAGATAAGAACTCCAGAGATAAGAACTAAGGCAGTGCTACAGCTAATAGCAGCAACCAAATACTACTGACCTTTCCCTTTTTCATGATGATCCGCAAGAACTTGGCAAGGCTAGAGTTTGGGGTTTTTCAAGGAAAAATATCAGAGTAAAACCATGAAGTTTATTCTTTATAATATAATACTGAATTTTGAGCTTTAAAGGCTCAGGAATGGGACGCTATAGACTATTTTCTGCAGAGGAAAGCTTTACATCTGATTTCAGGATGGCATTTGTCAACAAAATTTTCAGATCTACGGCTAGTCTCCAGTGTGTTAGAAGGAGAGCCAAGCTTTGGAAAAAAAAATCTTGATACGCTCTTAATTTCTGCCAGGGTTCACAGGAACGAGGGAAAGGAAAATATAGGTTTCAGTAGCTTTGAAAATCACTCAAATGCTTTCTCAGGTCTGTCTTCTATGTTTTCTCTTTGTTTTGCTTAACTTTTCCACTCTGTCCTATGCAACTGTGTGCTTTTTGAAATATAAAGAAGAGAAAGCTTCTTGCCCTTGTCATTAAGGACTTGCATAAATCTCTTCCTTCCTTCCTAGCCAGCTTTTATTTTTACTGGATAGCTCTCTAACACTTTTGCTCTGCTACATTTTAGTGTATTAATATTCTCTCCTTCTTTGTCTTCCCCAAACTGCTTCTCTCTTTCCTTCATTCATTTGCTTCTATTATGTTTTGCTGTTTTATTAAATGGGCTCTACCTCTATTGTTCTCCAAATTAAGATCTGAACTAATAAACAAATATCTGTGCAATGCTGAGTGGTCAAAAGGATAAATGTGAATATATATTTAGACACTACACAGGAGTCCTTCTTAGCCACAAGGCTTATATGGTAGGTGCAGCAAAATAAAGACAGAAAAAAAAATAAAAAGACAAACAGCTTAAAAATTGGTGTGCCTTATGTACCACTTTGGAAAACTGCAGGAAAATCTCCCTTTTCATGCTTTTATTTTGCAGTGGCATTGATTATTTGATCTTCCTCTTTGACAAAAGATATCACATACTAAAAAAGATATTTTTAAAGTATTACTGCTCCCCCAACATTACCACACAAATAACGTGGGAGTAGCTTTACAATTTACATCTTAAATAAATGTATTGTGCAGTTCCTTTCAGATCACCCCCCTGCGAGAGCAGGATCCAATAGCTGACTGGACTAATATTACCCTTCAGGTAGTAAGAGAACTTCGATGCTGTTCCAGACTTCTTAACCATAACCATAATTTTTATTTGTTAGTTCATTTTTAAAAAAGAAAAAAGAAGGCTTTTTGAAATAACCATTTAACCATTTATGTTTTACAGAAAGGAAAATGTTTTGCTAGGAAATATTTTTTGAAGGTAGTATTGCACTCAAGGGGACATCCCAGACCAAATCATGAATGTCAAATTTTATTCTGACTCTGTGGCCACTTGGAAGCCGACTGCAGGTCTTGCTGAGAAATCTATTCACCACATATATCTAAGTTAAGAGATGAAGCAATGCCAGTCTGAGAAATATTAATAATACACGATTAGTAAAAACTGTGGGGATGGTTTTTTTCCTCCTTTCCTACAATCAACAGCCATGGTAAACAGTATTGGGCTTTTTTTGCCTGAAGTAACTTATATCATATATTCTGCTAATGTTTCTTGAAACACGTGATAAAGCAAACTTTGTCTTGTTGCAGATGAGGGTAATATTTTTGTTAAGCACAGAAATTGGAAAATCTTCATTCCTTCTGCTGCAGGTTAGGAATGTCAGGTAACATTTATATAATCTGGATTGAGGTGGGACCTTGAGACAAATATTTACTTTATTTTTTATGCATTCTTCAAGATAAATCAGAGTTTCTTCACCGACCATTACTGGACACCAAGACCCTTTGTGCTTTTCCTTCTCACTGGGGTTAGAATGGATTGTTTTGTGTTGAAATATTTTATTTGATTTCCGGTTACTCCTGCCCTGAGAAACAGAGAAAGTTTTTTACAAGGCTCTATATTTTTAAATGTTGTTTCACACTATGGCATGGCTTTGTTTTGGTTTTTATGGAGTTAGACCATGAGTTTATCCAGAAGCCTAAGTTAATGAAAAAAGTCCTCTCATTAAGCATTGTGTGTTGGTGGGAGCACATGGCTGCTGTCCTCACCAGGCTACACTGCCTGCCTATTGATTTTTCTTGACAAATTTAAGGTATGTTTTTGACCTATAAAAAACAAAATGGCATGAGACTTTCACAATAGCTGCAGGCATCTGAGGGACTTGAACTGATATCTTGAAAATCTGAGAGGGAAGACTGGCAGTAGAGTTTCCCTGAAGGAGCCTTCAGCTGTGAACCTATTAAAAACATCTTTGTAGACCTTCAGGGTACTCTGCAAGGCATTTCTATTCTCTTATGCTTTTGGAAGAGTGGGAGGAGCTTGAAAGGCCTCCTACTGTTTTAGGCAAGCAGTCTTTAATAGAAATTTTGTCCAAACAATTTCAGGCAAGTTCTTTTTTAAATATGTATCAAATGAAAAATCAGGTGGCCTATAGAGGTACTTGACTACTCAAAAATACATTTCAGGATAACTTTCTGCTCTTTGCCTTAATGGTATGCCACTGTGGGCGGAATGATGAAAAAAGAGATAAGGAAAATCTTTTCTATTTCTAGTGACTAGTAAAACTTAACTGTTTTGGGTTGTAAGGACTCAAAGGGGGCTTGGCAGGCCATGGATTTGCTGACTACTCTGGAGTACTGTGTATTGACCCATTTAATAGTAAGTATAGTATAGTCTTTCTGAGGATGCCACTCTATCAAAAGGAAAAGGCAAAGCTATACGTCTTGACATTGCTACTTTTTTAAGAAATATGAAGGGATATATCAGGGAAGAAGGAAACAGAAAAAGCAGAACAACTTCATCTGTTAGGTTTTTTTCTTTAACAGAAAGGCAAATTTCCAAGAAAGAGTATCATAAAGTCACTGCTCATTTCGCAGACAGATTGTTGGAGGCAATGCGGGGGGGATGTGCATGTAGTTACACGTAGGTAGATGGATGGTAATGTGAACAAATGGAACAAACATGGATACCAAATATAAAACAGCAAAAGTGGATGTAATACAAGAAAGAAAAGGCAAGAAGAAGAGGAGGGAAAAGAGTAATAAATATATCAAAGGAAGGTTTCTGTGGTAGGAGGGAGATATGTACAAGAAGAATGAGAAGCTAAGAAAAAAGTGAATACAAAATAATTTCTGTTATCTAATGAGTTAGATTGTTAATTAATTTAATGTTGTTAGAGAAGTGCTGCTATGAAATATATTGCACAATAGCAGAGTAGATGGTACAGATTGTTTCTTTCTTATGTTTGGGGGTATCTCTGAGTCTTTTTGGGTCCAGTGGCAATGGCCATAGTAGAAAGAAATATGGCAGGATGACTTTTTCACAGAGATTGCTATGGGTATTCCCTGGACTAGCTGGTGTCAGGTAAACCAAATCAATAACTATCAGTCATTTTACAAAGGCCAAGACCTTCCTTGGGGATATGCAAATTATTAGGAATTATTTGGCCTTCTCTATTTTCACCAATAGGTGGCAATATTAATTTTTTCATTGATCTCCATAATGCTCTGTTATCCTAAATTTTGAATAATCATCTCTGAGTTAATTATAACATTTTTTTTCATTTGTCCTACTGCAAGTGTATTAAATGGTAGGAAGTGGAAATATATTCATAAGTTTCCAGACCATTTAATCTGGTTTTAAAGAAGTTAAGATAAAAGGGCAAGGGATGTGAGAACTTCTACCAGGTCACCAGAAGCCTATCCATAATGCTTTGATAGTCCAGTACCTCCTTTCTGATTTCCAGTCCAACTCTTATTTCCTGTCTTTATTGTAGTGTTTGCTTTAATATTTTATGTTTTCTTTTTTACGTTTCCCAATTAATTTTCCTTTTCAGATGTGTACTTGGAAATTTTAGATTGTATGTTTAACATGAGAGATCTAAACTCCTGCTTTACAGTTTTCCAATGCTGTTCTTGTTTATATGTGGTCTGTACTCTTAATCATCTTATTTGTTTTTCAGGATGAATTTTTCTTAGCATGTTACCAACTTAAGGACCAGAGTTTTCCTGAGGCCATTGTCAATACTTGGTAGTGTTTTTCCTTGAGTTTTAGTCAATTGCCAACACTCGACTTTCTAGAGCAATGTTGATATGGATATAAGACATGACAGAGGTACTGTAGGTGCATCTTCATTTTCAAACTGAATTTATTTCTCTCATAAGTTTTATTTCTCTCCACACCCCTTAAATTTATTCCACTCAGAAATCAATATTTTTACATTAAAAAGGCCAACAATCTTGTCATTCTTTTTACCCAGAACTAACACAGAGTTAATTGGAAGTTTTGACTGAGTAAAGAGTAAAGAATTCAGCTCGCAACAAAGACAGTACATGAAAATGTATTTTCTTTAAAAGAAGGGGACTCTATCTGAAACAATACAACAGCATTTTTCAGTAAAATGAACTACTTGAAAGTGATATATTATAGTGGTTTTTGTAGCATTGTCTTATCCTTGGACTGATGTATGGTAGCAGTTAAAATGATTGTCAAAACAGGAAATGTACAGAACCAGAAAGTACCTAGAAGAATATGAACAGAGTTTTTGTGATTGCTTGGCTTCTCTTTGTTTACAAGCTCTTATTCATTAAGCAGTTTTCTTTGTGTCTCCTGAAATTCTCTACAGCATTTCTCATGGATTTGTAGCAGCTCACATTGAAAATCTTATGCAAACATCAGTAATATCAGCACTTTCTTTCACTTCCAGCCTGAAAGTCATGCCAGGTTTATCAAATCTCAGCTTACTTGAAATCCTTGGTGAATCTACTATATACAGCAGATGAACCACGGAAAAGTTAGTGAGTAGCACCCTATTTATGTTGAAACTGGTGAAGTTTAGAGAACTTACCCCATTCAAAGGAAAAAAAAATTAAAAAGAGAAAAAAAAATGAAAGGGAAAAAGAAAAAAGTACATAAGGACTTCTACCAGCAAAAATGACAGCTTTTATAAGTAGAGATGGCACACAGAGAATCAGCTGTTTCTTAGTTCAGATACTTCTCTATCTGTGAGATCTTTCTGCTTCTCAGGCTCGCTGGAAGTTTAACTCCTTCTCTCCTGTCTCTAAGAATCAGCCTTGAAACTCATTTTTTTCACTGAAGTATAACTTATATCTGGTATAAGCTGAGCTGATGTGAAGCACTCCCAGTACAGTTTCTCCAAGATACAAGGTACTGCTGTGCCTTAACCATGAGTGAATAGTAGCTTTTTAATGGCTGCTGTTGCAGCTGAATCAACAAGCAATAAGCTAGCAAAATTAAAGGTATTTAATCTTTGCTCTTGCGGGTAGTTTTGGTTTTGCCACCCATGAGCATGCCAGTAAAAAACAGACACATGAAACTCAATGTCAAAGCCTCTAGCTGTAACTGTTTAATTAGTACTTCAGTTACTGTTTAATTAGTGTTTGACCACAATGTATACAGTGTTTCTGATGTCAGCTGAAGGGTTCTCACTAGTCTTTTAACTTCAATTTTTAAGCCAGGGTTTCTCTCACAAGGCAGTGGGGCACCTTAAATTCAAGCTGATGACTTATTGTATGTTACAGCTCAGTCCAAATGAGTACTAAAGACTGGCTAGAAGGAGTACTGTAAAGGAACTGACTTGAAGTGAAAAGGATCTGTACTTCATTTGGGCAGATTAAAGAGAAAACTGTTCCAAATCCACCACATCTCTATGTAGTGAAGTCACCAATTAAAACAGGATCAAGAATGACCTATGAAGAACATCTTATGAATTTCCTAAATAATTGAAATATAAAGGTGTCCTGGCATCTGAAGAAATATCTGAGCTATTCTTCTGTCTCCAACAGAGACAGAGGTTTTTAGGAATATGAGGCACAGAGTGTATGTGAAGTCAGCCTTGCCTTGGAAATTCTTCCTAACTAGTACTGCTTTCCTGACCAAAAAAAAGCACGCATTAAATGCATCAACTGCAACAGGTCAAAACATCCACGGATGCATGATTTCCCTATATATATGTGAAATATTACTTGATGTTCTCAAATAGATTTTTTTTTTTTTTTTTTTTTACTGCAAAGAGCTGGATCCTGAGCTGAGGACTTGGTGTTCAAGAATGTATTTGCCCTTTACTTCTTAATATCTGGGCATCAGTATTAACTTTTGAGAATGACAATGAGAATGCGACGTTCCTGCCCTAAGACTTTGCCAGACCTGTGAGAAGCTGAACTCAGGATTTTCCACAGTCATGTTATGGATCTCAGTTTAGAGCTGGTTTCCCTCTTCCTGGGGCACTCAGAGGATGGGCTGATACATACTTGCATCACATTCCAGGTGTCTAAATGAATCATCTCCAAAATTACAATGTCTGTATTTAACCTCCTGCCTCCCCAACCAGGCTGGGAGTATTCCAGGACAGCCCAGGACCAGAACCACCCTCTGCCCCACTTAGTGCAGAACTGGGGATGCAGGCCTTCTCCTCTGCTCTAGTTTTACGTCTGTGACAAAATGGAATCTCTACAATTCCCCTTGGCGCCATTAAAAAGGGGCCCAGCTTTGTCTATGTTGAAAGTCATCTCTTCAGCTCCATTAAAAGAAAATTAAATAAAGGAAATAATGACAACTTTAAAAATAATTTTTAATACCTTAAGCTGTGTGTCAGCTACATTCCTAGACTGTTTTAAAGAAATGTATGTCAGGCTTTTATGAAATCAGCGGTCTCTGAATTTGGCCGTTAGTGCTTTATACAATAAACTTTTCCTAAAAATGACGAATTGCTAGCAGATGTTTTCTATTACCATAGTGTAGCTTTGTTATAATTCACTAGAATTGGTTTGATTTTTGCCATTTTCAACAACTTTTTTAGTGTGTTTATAAAGCTAATAAAAATATTTATCAGGGAGAAAACGTTACTATGCCACATCTCTACTGAAAAATTAGTCAGAAGAGTAGGGTACATAGTCTTCTTTAAAAATTATGACAAATATCAGTTTTATATAAATAAAGCAGTTTCAAACCCACAGCTTCTTGAAATAACAACTTCTAGTATAATTAAATGTTAAAACAGAATGGAAATCTGGCATTGAAAGAAAGAGGGTAATGTTTCATTTCCAAAGAATGCTGCTTTGAAAATTTGGATTCAGCTGCACATTTAAGCTTGATACAATCAAAGAAGTTATAAAAGGTAAGATATAAGAGCTTGGACATTAGGCTAACTCCTCACCTTCACTAATTTTAAAACTATTCAGCTTCTACATATAGAAATGGTAACACTAAGACACGGTTTTGGTTTTTTTTTTTCCCTGATGGAGGACTGACTGGAAGCTGAAATGTTCTGTGCAACTTAAAAAAACCTTAGCAGGAAAGATGGGAGTCTTAAAGTGACCCAGAGGACAAGCTCTTTCCAGCTGTACTGAAGGCATTCAATACCATTGTTAGGAAGATTTCTAAATTGCCAATATACATTTTCCAGATCTTATTAGCATCTCATTACTCATATTTAAACTACAGAATCAGTCATTATACTAATGGTACTTTACTCCTTAATCATTGGTGTTTACTCCCCTCAAATATTTGTAGACTGTTATTTTTCCCTTTTAGTCATCATGACAGCTGGGCAAATACCTCAAAAAATTCTTGCAAATATTTGTGGAGTTCTGAAATGAAGCTTCATATCCTATTTTATTAAGCCATGGTGAACTTCTTCATTTAGGAGAAAAGAACAGCTTTTCAATAACACTTTCTTCCATATATGTTAAAATTATATGTATTTTCTGCAATCCTGTGTGTCACATTAGCACATTACAGTGCTTGCTTTTTTCCTTAGAGACTTGATTTTGTGAATAATATTTATTTCCTCCCTTTTCTGATTTTTTTTTTAACCTCAGACTTCTGAGAATTTTGCAATGTATACAAAGCCTCCTCCTCCCCCCCCCCCCCCCCAACTCCTTGAATCAATTGGCAAGGCTGTTAAGCCCCATTTGGAGGTGGTTTTAGCTCTTCAAGTAACTAGTCAGTGCATACGTAAAAGCAACATATGTAGTTGCAGCATTTTTGCTCAGAACTGTGTGTTTTCTGTGTGCAGGCAGGACTCATTCCTATAAAAAAAGTCATGGAGTCACAGCACTGAGTGTGATTACCCAAAAACTGCTAAGCAGTTTTTATTTCTGCACCTATCAGTGATATTGACATGATGTGATTAACTTGACTGTAAATTTGTACCTGATTCAGTTCAGAATACAGTTTAGAATGGATTCTAAGTTAAATAAACAGGCTCCAGGGTTTTTTTGTTATTATTTTTTTAATTTTATTTTTTTAATATTTGATTTGCATACCTACATGTGATGAATACTAAGCCTCAGGTGAGATGACTTAATGCAATTCAGAAACTAGTGACAGTGACAAGGCTCTGCATGCCAAGAAATTCTCTGTATTTTATATTAAGAAAATTAAATAGAGAAGGTGTGTTTGTGTGTGTGTATGTGTGTGTGTGTACATAAAAGTGGGGGTAGTGCAGCAAGCCTCCAGCTCTATTGTATTATGTTTAGTTTATTTTCTTTGTGAGGACTCAACATCCCCATCATTTTTTGTATTTTCTTGATTCTAGAACACTACCTATTTCCACCCTAAAGCAAAATCTAGCTACAGTCCAATAGTTTCAGCTCTGAAATGTATTGTGTCATGCTCAACAGTGAGGATCACATCAAGTGCCACTCTCCACAGTGAAGAGAGCAGTAAAACACAGAACTCCCGGGGCTTATCTTTTTCTCCAAAAAAATATTGAATTTCTATCTGTGGCCCACAGCCCTCACTTTCAAATCCTACTGATGCCTCTGGCAGGAAGATCTGGTAACAGGAATGCAGTCTAAGCAGAGGCTTAGCACAAAACCCGTTCCTCTTTGGCAGGCCGCCATCTTTTCTAGGCGATGAGGAGAATTAAAGGTTCCTAAACTGTTCTTCTTACAAGTTGAAGGATTGTCTGGCTCTGTCAAATTGATATCAAAACACTGGGAGATTTTTTTTTTCCCCACCATAAGTAGATCAATGTCCTAGAAAATATTTACAGTCTTTATAATCCTAATGTTACTGTATTGCTGTTAGGGCATTGTATCAGCATTGTTTTGCCATAAATGATGGAATGATAGTAGCAAGATACAAATTTCTAGCTTTCACAACTTGGCACTTGATGTCATGTTAATTTCTTTAGATGAAGTATGTATGGGTAATATTGAGGTTACACCTTTGTAGAATATTTTTGAAAGTAAAATGTTCTTGTATCTCTAACTGCTTACACACACACTCTCATTTTACAATTTAAATCCACTCTCTGTTCCCTCAAGAACACTTACCATCCAAGCAATGGATGATTTTTACCCAGACACTAGCAGTAAGTGCAATGACTTTAAGATACTTGCCCAAGTTTCCTCAGCTTTTGCTGGCAACCAGGTGCAGGAGTGCACATGCTCAGCTGATTTGCAGTAGCTAGAGCAGCAATTTGAACCTCTTCAGCTTTGGTCATTACTAACAGCAACTCTGTGAGCACTCTGTATTGGCCCAGGAGTGAACCTGTCATTGAATCATAGAATTGCTAAGCTTAGAACAGACCCCAAGGTTGCTGAGTTTAACTGTTAACCCAGCACCTCTGTGATCACCACTAAACCATATCCCCAGGTTCCATGTCCACATGTTTTTGCAGACTTCCAGGGATGGCAATACCATCATTTCTTTGGGTATTTTGTTCCACTGCCTGACTACCCTTTCAGTGAAGAAATTTTTGCTAGTGTCTAATCTAAACCTTCCCTCATGCAACTTGTAGCCATTTCCTGTCATCCTGTCTCTTGTTGCTTCAAAGAGACCAACCTCCACCTCACTTTTTTCAGCTATGCCTCTGCCTCCAGAAATTTAGAAAAATGAATATGCTTCTCAGTCTATTTTATTATGTTTTCATCAAGAATGCAGCTGTTGACCAGGAAATCTGGGCCTCTTCACTTCACCTGGTAGAAAAGTTAAACTCCTCTCCACTGCATTTGGATGCACACAGGATCAGTATTTTCAATTTCTTTTAAAATAGTTTTTTCCCTCAACTTTTATTTATGTAGTTAGTATTTAAATAAATTGGGAAGGGCATAATAAAATTATTTTATTACATGAAGTGAACTTTCCTCTTTAGACAAGTAATACTTTTTTATCCTATATTTTCAAATGTTGTGGGCTACCAACTGCTTCATTTTTTTTCATTTGACATTTCATTTGGTTTTTAATTTTAATAGCTTCATAAGACTGATTTGGTATTACAATACACACCTCTGATGAAGCTCTCTGAGTGCAAAAAACTCTAAAGCTGATCATTTCAAGACAGAAGTCTTTTTTTTCCAGAGTCAACCCCAGTAAGTGACATCTTCAGAGCAAAGGCACACAGAACAGAAAGTTCCTTGAGAATATAATGCCTACCTGGCTACATCTCGTCCAAAAGTCTCTGGCCTAATGTGTCACAAAATTGTGGCATGGTTGATAGTAGAGGGTCGTCTGAAATTATAATCAATAATTATTTATTTTAAATAAAATAAATATTATTTTCAATTCTATTTTGAAAGTCTGCTTCTGTTTACATGGTCTTTCAGCTTTTCACAATCTGAAACTAGTCCTCTACAAAGCCAAAACCTATTCCTTTTGATGGAATGGGTTAATTAACAAGGATGTCTACCAACTAGGTAATCTCAACTGTCCAAATATATTGGTATTTTCTGAGTTTCCCACCTTGAGTCTGTTGAGCATTTATCTTTTCTTCCCCTTCAAAATCTTATTTTTACCTTCTCCAGACTGGGTCTACAGGTGTATAGGTGTGTATAAAGGGGGGACATGCGAGTCTTCAGCTTAACCTTTCAGCAGGTGTGCACCAAGCTGCTAACCCCACCAAATACTTGCAGTAAATAATATGCCTTTACGTGCTGGTTTAAGGGATGGGTGCTCAAAGTGATGGGACTTTTTGGGACTGCCTGTACATTCTTTACATTCTGAGGTTTGATTTTTTTTTCAGTAGGAGGAGTATTTGGTGGGGAGAAGGTTTCAGTCATACAGACCATGTGGATTTGAGTACTGACATTCAGAATCTGTCAACTTTTTTCATGTTAAGCAGTGTCTCACTTTGAAAATAGTCCCCCCCTGAAAGTATTATAGATTAAATTTCTAATCAAAGGGAGCAAGATTTCAGAAATCAATTTGGAATGATAAAAAATGAAATAGCCTGCTCAAATTTATGAGTGTATATAATAAGTCTTCATGCTCCCTGTCTGAATTTGAGATCTGATCTGAGCACCATAACTTCTTCCTGTTTTGTTTTATTTTGAACATACTTTATGCGGTCTGTCTTTCATCAATATGAAATGAATTTTCTCTCTAGCTCTTCTTTCAGTCATGTATTTTTACAGGAGAATTTTTTTTCTGCAGTCAGCTGTTACACTCTATATTTGTGTAATTTTGGGCTATTTTTATTTGTGTTAATGACCACATTGTTCCAGAGTTTGTAGTTCTGCATTCTTAAGTTTGATGAAGAGAACCTAAAAAGAAATTAAATAATAATAATAATAAAAAATCTGTGTAGTATTGATGTTATTTCTGGTTTTGTTTAAAAGCTAAAGGGATTTACATGGAAAAGGGAAGGAAGGGTATGTCATAACTTCTGTGCCAAGTAAAAGGTTTTGTTTGTATAAATCACATACTGGATTCATCATGCTCAAGACAAATGATAAACATTGCATTTCAGTATTCTCATAAAAATTAGGAATCTGCACCAATAGCACTAATTCTTCAGTGGACCAGTTCCATTTCTTTTACTGTCCTACTTCCCTAGCACAGTTATGTAGCAGGACTCACAGCATTATTAGTTGCCATTGCTACTTTCCCACCCTAGGATTACTGTCAAACTTGAGCAGCTTGCTCTGTAAATAGCTTGGCCTTTCATTCCTGAGGCCCATTGCTTTTATTCTTTTTCTGCTTTTTCTGTTTTCATTTCCTGATGATGTTGTCATCATCAGTGGAGTTATGATGAAGAATTTTGGTACTATTTATAGATTCTGGGCTCGTAGCCAGCTATTTTCATGCCTTCAGTGCTATTTAAGTCTATTGTTCATTTTTGATTGCAGTACAGCCTCCTCTCATTTTGCACCTAGAGCTGTGAGTTTTCTGACTCTACCAACAACAAAATGATGGTTTTAGTCTCTATTTAAAAAAAGCCATAAAATTGAAAGAGTGGAAGATTTACTTCCTTTGTTTTTGTTGTGTTCTACATGCTCTCACTCAATATTAGTTATTAAAGTGGATCTTGTGCTTTCACTGAAGATAGGATATGGCATTTTAAAAGTTCAATTCAAAGGGGGTTCACTTAGAGGATCATTCCTCTTTTATTTGATAAACTGCTATGCACATATGCAATAACAACATACTGTTTAAAAACTCTTGACAAATAGGGATGAATATTCAGCATGCTACATGGACAAGTGCTCCTGAGATTGCTGTATTGTTAGTACAAAGAGATATCTATTTTTTGTGCACTATACTGAAATACATCCCATTAGATTAAGAGTATGGCTCCTGCTCTTGTTCCCACAGGATCTCAGCATTCTCCTTTTGTGTCTTCTCACTATTTATCTGATTATGGCTCTCTAAAATAGAGAAAAATAGAACATTTCACAGTATCTTCTCCTTAAATTAAGTCCTTCAGAATACAATGAGGATATCTTGCAAGGTTATTGCTGATATAATAAAGCTGTTTAGTTACCTTGAACTGGTGCACCAACACTCTAAATCTAATAATTCAGAGACAAAAAAAGTTTAATGTTATGTTTGTGACTTAAACTGATAATAAAAAAGAGAATTGTTATTTAGAGCGATGTACTGCCTTTAAGTTAGTCTGTTGTGAATGCATGGTATGTTCTGAGGCGCAGAAGCATGAGTAGAGAGCAAAAAAAAAAAAAATCATATCATATTGCTGACAAGTTCTTCCCACAGCCTTCTGAAGCTTAGCCTTTGTTTATGCAGGTGTAATTTGTGTTTCTGACTTTTCAACTGCATGTGAAAGATAATCTCAGGCCTTGCATCACAAACTCCCTGATTTGCAAGTTTGCTTAGGTAGCTGCAGAGGTAAGTACTGTAGTGCTTAGGACAAGCTGAATTTTTGCCAACCCGCAGTGACACTGCTGTTTATTTACCAGAAAAGAGTGAGATTACCTTTTTTAGAATATACCTTATTTGTCACAAACTTATTGCCATTCCAAAGTGCTAGGCAGAATTCCTTATTCCTTCAGGAGAGGATATTTAGCAAATATTATGCAGGTTGTTGATTTTGATAAGTGTTAATATAATCACCTGCATAAACTACAGTACATGTCTTTTGAATTATTTACCTTATTTCTAAAGGATGGGCAAAGTTATTCTGATGATTGTAAAAAGATGTCTTTTAATGACAGTTGTTCCTTCATCACATCCAAACTAAAGCACAGTCCACACTGTGAATCCCTTTTCATTAGGAAGTATTTGGAATTAAGGCTACTCCTAGTGTAAGGTCTTTTGAAAGTGAAGAAATAGCATGAAAATGTTGCCTAATTATCTCTGAGGAAGCTGATCTGGAATGGAGAGTAGACATTTGCAATTGATCATATGGAGAGCAGAAGGAGAAAAAAAAGCTGTTCAAGAGAATTCTCCAATTTTGTATTGGTGTCCGAAGAAGGATTAAGCTCTAGATGTCAAAAAGGTTGGTATTACCTTTACATGAGTTCTAGGTTTTACTCTTCTAGAAATTCCTTGTCTGAGAGTTTTGAATACAGGTCTTAGGAACATAGATTAGTGTTAAACTGAAATATACTTGTTTATGCAATGAAAGCAAGGAAATGTACAGGAGTACACTCCATCAGCAAGGAAATACATTTGAGTTTTGTAGAAACTAAGAGGTGTGGTCTCCAGAGAGTCAAGGTAATATTTATGTTTCTGATAAATCCATGGTGATCAGCTTGTGCAGGCACTAAATGTTGTCTCTCACAAGAGAAACCTGATTCCCTGAATGCTATCGTGTTTCTCTAAAAGGCAGAAGGCATATAAGACACAGACATGTGGGAGATAAGTTTCAGAAACTGTCATAAACTGCATGGATACTTCTTTTTTTAGCTAATAAAATTATTCTGGTCATGCAGAAAATGATTATTGCATACCTTCAGAAAAATGCAACCTTCTGAATACCTAAGTCTGTTTGGAAATTATAGATGAGGTGTCTGGGGGACTAAGTCTCCTTATAATTCTGGTTTATTAGGCACGGTCTAATGTTTTGCCCAGACTTCAACATGATACAAAAGAATCACAGCTGTTGTCATTCAAAAGCATTTGATGGAGTGCAAGACTGCACTTTAAAGTAACCAATAATCAGGTTTCATTTATGGGAAGTGGGTGACAGGTTCTAGGTCCTCTTCAGCTTGAGAAGACATAAACCATCATTTCTTGCCTTCTTAAAGTGACACCATAATAACAAAACAACCTTGAATGGAACTGGTTTTCTGTCATTCATTTGAAGAGAAGGCACTTGTGAATAAAAGAAGAAAATGAATGTGGGACTCCTGGGCCCTGGAAGGGCAAGCTCCAGAGGAAGTGCTGTTGCTCCAGCGGCTAATAGGACACTGTTCTTTGGGAAACTTCATACTTCCTAGGACTGTTTATGTGTTTTCCATTAAACAGCTGTCAGAAACAATATATTGTTGTCACCTTCACATTTCCCTCCACCTGTGTTTAAAAAGAAAATAGCCAATCATCCATTCCTGAAGGGAAAATGTGAACACTGATGCCTAGTAGAAGGCTTTGTGTTATGCATTGTTTTGAGTTGACCCTCAACTCCACCGTATCATTCCCGTTCTCAACTGGACAGGGGAGAGAAAATATAATGAAAGGCCTATGGGTCAAGACAGGGACAGAGAGAGATCACTCAGTGGTTACTGTCATGGGTTAGGCACATCCAATTTGAGGACATTAGTTTAATTTATTACCAATCAAATCAGAGTAGCGAAATGAGAAATAAAACCAAATCTTACAAACCCCTTCCTGCTACTCCTCCCCTCTTTATGGGCTTAAAATCATTCCTGATTCTGTACCTCTTCCCCACAGTGACCCACGGGGATGGTGAAAACTGGTTGTACTTAGTTCATCACACATTGTTGCTGCCTCTCCTTCCTTCTCAAAAGAGGACTCCTCACACTCTTCCCCTGCTCCAGCATGGGTCCCTTTTTTCCATGGGGTACAGTCCTTCAGGAACAGATTGTTCCAGCATGGGTGTCCAATAGGTTCACAATTCCTGCCAGCAAACCTGTGGCAATATGGGCTCCTCTCTCCATGAGGACAGAGCATGGGCTTCCCATAGGATCACTGCCTTCTTTGGGCATCCACCTCCTCCAGTGTTGGGTCCTCCAGGGGCTGAAGATGGATCTCTACTTCACTGTGAATCTCCACATGTTGTAAGGGGACATCCTGCCTCATCACGGTCTTCAGCATGGGCTACAGGGGAATTTCTGCTCTGGCGCCTGGAGCATCTCCTCCCCCTCCTTCTTCACTGACCCAGGGGTCTGCAGAGATGTTTCTCTTAGACTCCTTTCTCCAGCTGCAGTCACTGTTGCACAAGTTTATTCTCCCCTTCTGGAATATGTCATCCCAGGAGTGCTACCACTGATGCTGATGGGGTCAGTCTTGAGCAGTAGCAGGACCATCTTGAATATGGCAGGCATCAGGGAAATCTTCCAGCAGCTTCACACAGAAGCCACCCCTTTAGCTTCCCTTGCTACTAAAACTTTGCCATGGAAACCCAATTCAGGCATTTAGTCAGAAGGGCTAAAACCATGGGTGAATTGGGGTTTCAGATTCAGCTCTCTCTAATATTTTCGAATATTTATCATGGGCCTGCTTTGGTTGTTTCAAATCCCAACCTTAATTCAGTGCATAATTCTCTCTGGAGGCTGTAGAGAGATTTTCAGATGAGTAGAACTGAGGGACCAGATACCTAGAAATTTACACTTTTATAAAGCCAGCAGTATTTACATAGAGGATATCTGCACAAATCAAAGGGTGAAACCGGTATTGTTTCTGTGAGTACACAGCTTATAGCTTAGTGTTTCAGTCAGCCAATATTTGATACAAAATTATTTGAGTTCCATAAAATCAACCCAAAGATACCTCCGTATTTTAGCTGACAGTCAAAGATGGAGAATAACAAGAGGCAGATGTGAAGTCTGGGGCTGAACTGACCAGTTTTAACTGATAATTGTATTTACAATGGGAACTACCTTTTAATACTAAGAGTGTGGATTTGAGTAGATTAGTGGATTCTGTTTCAGACTTGACCACAAAATCACTTTGATTCTCCTTAGGTCTGTTTGAGTTTGTGTGCTGTGTAAAAGAAAATCTTAAAACAGCCCTAGCCCTAAATAAATTTTATACCGAGATCTGCTTTTTTATCCCTTAACTCCCGTGCTTTGGAGAAAAATGTCTATAAGACTGGAGCAATTTTATACTATAGTTAGTTCCCACTGGTTCTAGGAGGAATTCATCAAAACCAGTGAAATTCTCAGCAAAGTAAGTTTGAAATTTCCTTAAACAGACCTAGAATTGTCTGACTTTGTCTCTATGTACACAAATATAAAAATAGGTATAAACTGCCTGCCTCATTAGTACAGGACATCTTTTGAACCATAATTAATTATCTTGGAAAGGATGTTTGCAATGCTCAGATGGAAAGAGAAATGTGTTATTGTTATGAATAATTAATTTTCAGTGGTTGTGTGGGATTTCATGCCATGAGAGTTTCATTGAGTTTAATGGAATTCACATGGCCAAGTCACTGTTGTAAGTCTGCAGTGTTTTGGGATTATAAAAAGAGATCAAAGAATCTTCATGTCTGCTGTAGTAAATTACATGTCCCATTCTGTATAAATGGGGGCAAAAGTGAAATGCCCATTTCAAACAACCAGGTCATATTTGTCTGACAAGATGTTGATACTATCTGCATTACTTTAGTAAAAAGCTGGCCCAATCAGAGAATTACAATAAAAATTTGATGGAAGGGGCTATTTTAATAGACATACTAACAAAATTATTTTTCTGGCAAGTTGTAGTAAAGAAATACTTGAAATTGGATTGGCTTGTAATGTCAATAGCATATTGAAGTCTGGGCATGGTCTGAAGTACCATGGCCATATATTTTTTAAATGGTGCTTTATTTTAGGAAAGGCTGATAAGGGAGAGATTGCCTCTCATTCAAGAAGGGAGTGGAAAATATGATGAACTCAACTGGGTAGGGAGTACCAGTCAGAAGTTTTCATGCAATGAAAAATGTTGTCACTGGTGTGAGATGAAGTCTTGAGGAGCTACCAACCTGCTGATAAGCAAATGTATATTCTGAATGGGCAGAAGTACAACAGGACACAAGACATGCTCCAGTATCTGGTGAGGGCTGGAAACAGCATTTCAGACAGCCTGTGACCTTCTTTATCCATACCCCAATCACCTATTCCATACTTTGTTTCAGCCAGTACTATGCAATCCTTTTTACTCAGCAACAACCATCTTCTGGTAACTCTAACTTCCTCAGAACTCATCTTACACTAATACACTGATCCTAAAACGCATAGCAGCTTTCTCAAGCTGCTCAGCCTCCATCAATGGCTTTATGTATCAGTGATTACTTCTCTACCAGTCCTTCTCCTGTAGCCCTCTCTTCATATATGACCCTTAATTTTCCTTTTGGATTAATATGCCAGTGCTGTAAATGTTATGGAAATGGTACAAATAAACCTCTACTACACTAAAAATCTTCCTTTCAAAGAACACAAGTGGAACTATAGGAGCAATGTTGCCTTAAACTGTTTCAGCTTCATTGGCAACAGGGAGTTCTTTGCACTTTTGTCCCAGGTTCTGAAATCCCTCCTCCATTCCTGACATATTACTGGAAAAAAACATGCTATTACTCCAGGTGCATCATGTAGAGTGTTGGGTGCAAAAAGTAAAAAAGCATCCATCATGTCCAGCTTCTCTACATCTTCAAAATGGAAGTAAGCTATTACTTTTGCCCTCGCTGTTGTTGTGGGGTTTTGTCTTCTCAGAGCTGGATGGGGCCAGAATTACAAACAGGAATATAGAACCTTAGATTCATAGATAACCTGAGTTGGAAGGGATCCGCAATGATCAAGTGCAACTCTTGGCCCTGTACAAGACAACTGAAAAAAACACACCATGGGTCTGTAAATGGTATCCAAATGCTTCTTGAACTCCAAACAGGTTGGTGTCTTGAACAGTTCCTTGGGGTTCCTGTTCCAGTGCCCAAACACACTCTGGGTAAAAACCTTTTTCTAATATCCAACCTAAACCTCTCTTGATACCTCTTCAGGCCATTCTCTTAGGTCCTGTCACTGGTCACCAGAAAAGATCTGTTCCTGCCCCTCTGCTTCCTCTCACAAGAAAGTTGTAAACAGATAAGAGGTCTCCTCTCCTCAGTCTCCTCTTCTCTAGGCTGAACAGACTGAAAGACATCAGCCCCTCTTTGCATGGCTTCCCATCAAGGCCCTTCACCATCTTTGTAGAACTCCTTTGGGCACTGTTTAATAGTTTAACATCGTTATATTGTTGTACCCAAAACTGCACACAGGGCTTGAGGTGAGGCCACCCCGGAGCAGAGCAGAGCAGGACAATCCCCTCCCTTGCCTGGCTGGTGATCCTGTGCCTGATGCACCCCAGAACAGGGTTGGCCCTCCTGGCTGCCAGGGCACTGCTGACTCAGGTTCACCTTGCCATGGACCAGGACCCCCAGGTGCCTTTCTGTGGCTCTGCTCTCCAGCACCTCATCCCCCAGTCTGTCGGTACATCCAGGATTGCCCCGTCCCAGAGGCAAAATCTAGCACTTGTTAAACTTTATACTATTGGTTATCACTCAGCCCTCTAATTTGAATATATTGGGAATATGGTGTCTTTTGAGATATATCTCATATGCCTAAACAGATCAATTTATAGGAACTCCACTGGGAGGGCAATTGTCATGTCAGTAAAAGTTCAGGTTAAATATTCTGAACAAGATTTGGCTTAACTTGGCTTAAACTTAAAGGGTGAAAGAAACTGAACCGAAATGCTGAAACTCTTAAAACTATCTATTTTCAATGTGTGGTTGAGGAGGATGGAGGCAAAATGCTCAATGGTAGTCTGTCTGTTATGACCTGAGGAGAAGAATGGCATGTGGTGGAGTCATTCCTACTGCCCTTTCAGCCCTGTTGAATGCTGGCTGTGAGAAAAATGAAGATCAAGTTGGGATAAAAATTGCAGCTTTCTATTCATAATTGCCTAAAGCAATTACACCCTTAATGGCCTGAAGTAGAGTAAATGTAAATTATCTTCATAACAGAGGTTAGCTTAATGAACCTTTCTGAAGTATTGCATATTTTTGTATTATAAAACTGACACTCTGTGTGTCATCAGACACAGAACTGGAGACAGTAAAGCAGATTTCTTCCATGAGTAAATAGTATAAAATTGACTGTCTTGCACGGGTAGATTTAACATTTGATACAGCCGGATACACCTGCTGGAAAAATCAAGCCTTCCTGCTGAGTGTTATAGCAACAAGGGGATTGACTGGGTGGACCAGAGCACTTTGTATGTTCTTAAATATCTATATGCTTGTACCATGCAACTAGGCAAAATAAATTTCTAGGCAAAATATTAATTGAATAGATACTTAGTAGATGGATTTCAGTGCTGAAGGAATAATGTTGACAGTAATAGTGTTTTTTTCTATGTATTTTCAAATACATATCTATAAAATAATGCGTTACTTGCACTGCACCTGTTTATAAAAATATCCATAAGGGGATACTGTTTAAATACAAATTAAGAACTTTTAAATCAAAATTATTATTTATATTCCTTCCTTGCAATGTTATTCAAGTGGTTTGTAATTTACAGGTATTGGGACTATTATATAGATTAATGTCCTTGGGAAAGTTGGCAGAAAACCTAACTTTATTTATTCAAATAAAGCAAAATAGCAATTAAACTTTTTTGGAGACAAATTATTTCTAATGTATTTCAAATATATCTTAGCCTTTCTTCTTTGTTTTGTGTCATTATGCTAAGTATCCTAATTTTTTCTTTTTTTAAATAAAAAACTTAAGCTATCTCTTAAATTAGCTGTACTAGTGGCTTTGATTTGAAAATTTGGAAATAAGTTATATATATACCTACTCAAGTTTTCTATTTAGTTTCCTAAATTTCGTGTCACGTCCCTGTCTTTGTTTCCTCATTTTTGTATATATTTTAGCTTCACACAAAGTTGTTTTATAAGGAAAACAGACTGCTACAATACCATGATGATAATCTTTTCTTCCCTCTACAGTTTTGATATTATTGTTGATATTGACTATCTTGAAAAAATGCAACACAAATTACAATCTGATTCCACTCTTTGGAGTACATAAAGCAAATAAAATGCTTGTTTCACAAGAGTTTTGTATCATATAAATTAAAAAGTAATTCAAATACATGAACTCATAAGTGTTTGAATTTTATGACCTCTGAGTCATCCTAAATACAATTTGATTGCCTTAGGGTGCATTGAGCTATTGCAAAATACAGGTTGCTTTCACACAAAGAAAAGAATCACAGAAATGTGTGAGAATTAATTTTAATGTAATTTAAAATGTAACCTTGTCAATTGCAATATATATGTTTGTAATTTCTGCTTTTGACTTGTACAAAACTGCACTGTGATTATTACACAGGTAAAATATTCAGTGTTATGTTATGGTAACTGCAAGCATTGATTAAACTCTCCAGTGTTCATGAAGGCTGACAGGGATTCAAAGGAGGAAATGTAAAACTTGAAGGTACAGCAGTATAGTGACATTTCACTCTATAAAGCTGCCAATATTTTAATCCTGCACGTAAATCATTTTCATCAGTTCAATTCCATATCTTAATTTGTGTAGCAAACAAAGTATTGGATTGCATTATGTTTAATAATTAAGAATGTGATATCAATTTCCATATATTTAAAGTTCCTGGCCAAGAAATAGAGTTAACATTTTTAGTTTCAATTTCTTTGCTGTGCAAAATAAGAATGATTAAGGATTAGGTCTAATTTTCATGCTATGATCTACCAAACTTTCATTATTTGTTTTTATAGAACCTTTAGTTTCTTTGCCTAAGTGATGTCTTCGTCAATGTTCATGTTGTATTCATTTAGAGTGATGATTGATATGGTAATAGATACAGTGTGATTGAAAGCAACCTTTGTCAATAGGAAGGCCAAATACTCAAACAGTGTATTGGTTTGAGTTTGCTCATTATTGGAGACCTTTCATAGTCATATTGACTTGCTGTCCAAATGTTGTTACTTACCTGATGCTTTCATTGTTTAAATGGTATAGACATTGGTATTGAACATGACTTTTCCCAATATTTGTCCTAAAATACACACACGGCTCAATTATCCACTGAAAATTCTTAAGGACTATTTTCAAAGTATTAAAATGGTGTTTGGGCAACATAAGCTAAATGTTTGTGACAGAGAAAAATAGGGTTATATATTGGTGATGTTAATGCAATGTGTTCTGCACTGTGAATTTGTATTTCTTGGTATTAGAAAATTACAGGAAGTTTGCTTTCTCTGAAATGTTTTTTCATCACAGCAGCAGAAGTCCAGGGAACCACACTTCTTGTGAAAAGAGCATTCCAGAATCACAGGAAATATATATTTTCCCTTACATATAGATTTTGCCACTCAAGAGTGTTTTTTATTCTTGACAAAACTCTTCTACACTTATTCTGGCCCTAATCATGTATTAGACATTCGTACAGAAGGTGTGACCTTGATTTTGATACAAACACATTTCAAGAATATGAGGAAAAATGCACTCCTCTTCCTTCTTCAGAGTCTTTGTACTTTGAAACTTGACAAGAGACCAGGCTCCACTAAAGTCTAAATATAGGGGTACAAGAGAAACCAAAAGAGAATTTTTATGCAAAGACAGCAAGTCTTCATGGAACTTTGGAGTTGGCTTATGCTTTATGACTTTCAGTGCAGCCCAAATAGAAGCAGGGAACTAAGATTCCTCCATGAGGACACAGAACAAAGTAAAATCATGAGTTTGGTATGATAGGATGGCATGGACAGTTCTCTGCCCTAACAGACAGCATAATTACAGTGAAACAGTATTATGACCCTATCCTTTCTGACTTGTCCATATGTTTCACAAGATATCTTCCATATATTCCCAAAACTTAAGACTTGCTCTGGCTAAATCTTTTTCATGGCTTAAAAGGACTTCAATTACCTTCTTTCCCCCTCTAATTTGCTGCCAAAAGAGCGCATTCTATTGCATACCTTTCCAGGCCCCCCTGAATTTTGAAAACCCAGACAAAAATGAGATGATAACAAAAATTAATTAACTTTTGATGTATGAGAGATAGGAAAATAGAGAAACTACAGGACAGTTTTTCTCTTTTATTCTGTGTTTATATTTCCCCTAAATAAAGACACTTGACTGGAAAGTTCATTAATAATTTTAAATTTATGAACTACCGCCAGTGATTTTTGAATCAAGCTCTGCTTACATATTTTTCAATTAAATATGTTGAAAACATTTGCCATTTTCTGAAGTCTCCTGTGATATTTCCTTTGGAAAAATTTAATGAAAGCCTAGTTTGAAAGATTTGAAGCTAAAGTTGTTGTTAAAGATTAAGAGTTAAGTTTCCTTCCAAGGTCTGAGGAGGTATCACTTTTAGTCATTAAAGTCCCTGTATTTGTTTATTGTGATTTGATGAGCACTTTTGTCCTTTAAAATCACCTGTTGCTTGAAGTAACACCAAGCTATGGCTTTATTTTTCTTGGCAGTGCCAGCTGTCTTCCTTGCTCAAATTCTTTGCTTTGTGTCTCTGTCTGTGCATAGTTCCTGAACTCGTGACACTAACCATCATCATGCTATAGCTATAATAGAAGACTGCTAATAATATGCATGCAACAATCCTTTTCTGTATTAAGATGTGAGAATGGACACTGGAGAATATTATAGAAAGGGCTCTTTCGCTTGTCTAAGTGTCATAATGGTCTCCCTAGATTCCTGGAAATAGATGCAGGTCTAGTGAATGCCCGAGGTAAAGTTTCTTTCATTCATTCATTTCTGAACTGAACAACCTCTTCAAATTGAATGTACACTCTAGACGGAAATATATATGCCCTTTTTAGGCTGGATACAAAGATAAATCATTTATTTCAGAGTTCAGAGATATGTTCAGCAATGTCACCCTTAATTTTTTAAATTTTTTTTTATTTATAAAGGTAAATGATGTAAATGCTATGTTTATTTCTTTGGATTTCTATTTCACTTTCAGTAATGTTCTCTTAATTAAAAATAAATGAGAAAATTCAGACCTGCAGATGTTTATTAAAAAATATCAGGACAAAAGCCCCCCAGGTTCTTACAGCATTTAATTTATAGGAATTGAATGCTGTGCTGTACTCAGCATCTTTATTAAACAAATACATACTCCCTTCCAGAAAAGTAAGTATAAGTTTAGGTATTTGAGGATCCCTTCCTTATAATACTGATGAGGAAACTTTTCTGTTTAAATAGGAAAACAAAGTAAAAAAATCATCAGTATCTCTGTATTCCCATCTGTAGGTCTCTTGCCTTGAGAGATTATGTTGTACCAAAGAGGAACATTTGCATTGCCCACATTCTAATGTCAGTAATGCAAACTCCAATTTTACAACATGTAAAATTGGAAAAAAATGGCATAATCAATTTTGTGACTCCTTGACTTTACACATGCTAAATAAAATTGCCCCCTGAGCATCCCAGTAAGGCTTGTTCAAATTGCAATGTTTTACTTCTTAATATTTACAAAAAGCTGCCATTGAACAGCACCTGAACGCCAAGGCATGTCCCACTTCAAGCAAATGGGAAAAGCATGCCAATGCTCCTGGTCTCTGAGCACATGGTACAAAGAGGGAAAAGTTACAAATGCTGAAATATAAAGTAGGAAGATAATATGTACAACAGACATTGCGAAAGACAATTCCGCATTGTAGAAAGGAGAGTGCAATTAGAAACAAAGTAGATGAAAATGTACCTGATGACAGGCAGGCGATGGAGTGTAAATCTTCATTTTTCTTCCTAGAGTAATAACAATATTCCTTTTCTCTGCCTTTTGGGAACTTCTACATAGTATTGGTGGGCAGATATGATTCCAGGCTTCCCCTCTTCTGAGATGTCAAGCGCAAAGCTCTCTAAACTGGTAACTATTCAAATTAT
The DNA here is from genome assembly GCF_020740725.1 of Corvus hawaiiensis. Classification (NCBI taxonomy): domain Eukaryota; kingdom Metazoa; phylum Chordata; class Aves; order Passeriformes; family Corvidae; genus Corvus; species Corvus hawaiiensis. The sequence continues at coordinate 13,758,573 of NC_063238.1, forward strand.
TGGGGCTTTTTCCAGAAGTTCAAAAAAGGAATAGGAAAACAGGAAAATTCAGGTCATAACATTTTTATTCTCCAGTAACATAAGCCAGTAATTGCTACTTTTTACTTGATAATAGTTACTCTCTATTTTCTAAGTCAGTCTGGAATACAGAAGGCTTTGAAGTGCCTAACACTCACGAGTAACTTCTTTTGGCATTGACGGAGGGAAAAAACCAACTCCTGCGGGATCCTACTGATGAGAGGGCTTCTGGAAGAAACCATGTTCCGTTGGATAGATTGCACTGTTGGGGAAGTTGATGGGAATATGCTAGGGTTAACAAAAAAAACCTGCACATTTCTTTTAGAACTTTAGAGCCTACAGTAACAACAACAACACAATAAAAGTTATTTAGTGAGAGTGAATAAAATGCTCATGCAGATAAAATATGGGCAGTCATGAATCGAGGGCAAGAAGTCACTCTAGCTGTGAAACAGATCACAGTGAGCAAGGCACTGTGAGCGAGAAGGTTTGAAAAATCTGTTTGGATTGTGAAGGAGTTTTTTTTTCAGGAAAGAGTAAAGATTTTGTCCAAGAAGTTTCCCTGTGGTGGTGAAGTCCTGAAGTACTAGGGGCTAACTTCCTTTTCAAGAGAGATGAAGCATTGCAGGGACTGCTGAGGAAAGATGGAGAGAGCTACTTGAAACTTCTGTTTTAAAAACTGAAAAGACAATCAAACAGTGAAATATTTCTCTATTTAGTTGTGAGCGTATTCCAGGGGCCAGTGGGTGAACAATAATGTGGCTATGAGGAAAGCTGGTAGATCTGATCTGAGCTGCAGAAAACTGATATTGCATTTTTGTTCTTCTTCCTGAGTTCATGAGCAGCATTGGGCACCATGAGTACTTACACACAATGATGGTATTTGCCACTGATATGTATAAAGATTTTTGGAGGAATAAGATAGCTGTTCATCAGTAAGCATTTCGGGTAAGTAAAGACAGATAATGGAAAAATGCAAATGATGTGAGGAAAAATAAGAGGATTCTTTTGAACCATCTGACCTCTGCTAAAGAACACAAAAATAAGTGGAGTGGTGGGCAGAGGATTTAATGCATTAGGTAAGCAAGTCTGAAAGAGAGAAGTCAGAAGAAGGATTCTATGTTTTGCATTGTCATTAGCAGGTAGCAGAGGAAACTTTTGATTAAAATTTGGAAAATGAAAAGACCAGAGAGAAGCTAACAATGAGAAAAACTGAAAGCTGGTAAGAAATAGAAAAAGAATTTGGGTTTGGAGATTTGGAATTCAAGAGCTGCAGAATGTGAAAGGCTAAGGATAGATCAAAAATACAATCTCAAGAACCAAAGGAATTAAGAACCTATAAAATCAAATATAGCTAAATAATAGAAAGAAAGTTTGAAGGAAAATTAAAGATTGTTAAAGATATAGGAATTAGGGGCAAAAGTCCTGTATGTTATCTTTTAAGAAATATAGGGTTAAAAGGGATACAAAGACAGAGAGGGAAGGCTGAAGCATTCCCTAGGTTCCCTTTGGTAGACAGAGACAGAAAGACAGATGATGAGTGCTTGGCTTAGTCTAAGGTGCAGAGGAGCAGACAGAATGATATCAAAGAGGGGCAAAGAAGTGAAGGATATAGCTGAAATTAGGGACCATAGTGACGACAGGAGAGCGGGAGGTTAGGGAGGGAAGGACAAATCTGTAAGCTTCACAAGCACAAAGGAGGATATCTTGGAGATCATAAATACAAATGAGTGAAACGCTGTGGAAGAATGAGAGGTAGTGAAGGAGAATAAGAGGTGATCTGATAGAAAAAGCACTAGAAATTGAAGATAAAGAAAAGGAGTTGGTTGTTGGCTTTTTCTGGTTTTGTTTTTTTTTTTTTTACTTTCCCATTTAAACAAATAAAGGCGTTACCATATGGTACAGTTTTCTTCATACTTAAACATCTTAGTAGAATATGATATAGCTTTATTTTGCATATTCAAATATGTGTCCAAAGGTTGCCACTGTGTACTATTAAGAAAAAAGGAATTTGCTCCAAAGAAACTACCAGGAGTACCAGTTAACAAAGAGATTTTCCCAGCAGAGAGGTGAACTTACATCCGCAAACTGACTAACCAGTTTAGATTTATATATTCAATGTTAGTTCATAAAAATTAAACATTTTATTGGTGTCTGCCTGTCTCTGATGCATTCACCTCCAGCTACATGCTAATACTGTTTGTTAATATCTTTTCCTGATGGCATGTGACTATAATTTTCTGAGTGTATCAGATCTGTTTCACTGTCCAAAATAAAATGGCATAAAGATATAAATACTAATGGAGAAAGTGCACCATGGGGAATGTACATCATAACATGAAGCTACTTTTTTTATGTACATGAGCTTTAAGCAAAGAATCTTGGGGTTGGTTTGAGGTTTGATTTTTTTCAGCCCACTCACTCCCTAGATATTTTTCTCCTTATAGCTTGTTGTATGTCACGTACAACATATAAAATGAAGCTCAAATTGCTACTTGCTACAAATTAGGCTGAAGAAGATCTGTGTCTGACCATCCTAAAGCTGTGAATTGAGCTTTCATGGATGGATGATTTTATTTCAAGTCACTTCTTTTCATTACAGTTGCCCCAACTATGGACTTCATTTCAGAAGGGCTTAAGAGGTGAGTGCAGGCAGTTTTGACATAAGTTATATGAATAAGTGTCATGGTGGGAGAGTTACATCAGATGTGAGATCAGTATTTGTGTAAGTGGTAACTGCACCACACAAATAAATACCTGAGTGACATGAATATCCTAAAAGGATTGCAAAAGAATTGAAGAGCAAATGTACAGAAGTCAAAGACAAAAAGAATTCTTTAGAAACACCGAATTCTCACATGAACACAACTTTTAAAGTGTGATATTGCACTTTGATGCATATGTCTTTAATACATATAACTTTGAGATGATACACTGTTATTAGAGGCTTATCATGCCTGATGTGCAATGCAGAGGCGTTTGCTTTGATGAATTGGAGTTTGCTGTCATGAATCCAATGGCAGCAATGAGACACATCACTACCACTAGCATTCAGAGGCTTATAGCTATAATTACCCTATATTAATACATAGACATATACAGGACAGAAGCAAATCTCTGTCTATTTGTGTCCTCCACTACAAAATTCTTATTTCCTTCAATGTTTTATACTGCTTATGTGTTTCAGACTTAATCCTGCATATCAAAATAACACTTAGTCTTTATAGCTACTCTAAGTGTTCATATCACTAAACATGTATATTACTCTAGACTTATTTCTGTGAGATTTATGCATGCTGTAAGAAAAAGCAGAGGAAGAGAGAGAAGTGAGAATTTCTTCCCTGCTTAAAAAGGATTTCAGCTATTCAAAAGATCTGAGAACAGTAGAAAGAGAAACATAAAGGAAAACAGTAAACTGTAGGAGCTGCATCCTTTGTTATAAAATGCATATTCATTGGAGAAAAAAAGCTGGAAACATTTTAAAATTGCACATATACAATTTACAGCTGCTTTGACTATTCTGTATGCCATACAGTTTTAAAACAGACTGCTTGGCTCTGTTTATGAAATTTTGTAATGGTCAGACTCTTCCTTAGAAATTATATGAATGCAACTTGTGAAATGGCTTTAGATTATGGGAAGTTGCAAGGATTTGCACAGATTTCTAAAGTTCTTAAAGTCCTGTTTGAAATTTTAGGGAAGGAAAAAAAACTCCTCATTGTCCATAATTCTAGAAGATTTGGACAAGCAAATGTACTAATTTCTCTTTTTACACAATGTGCAAATTACCAGTCAAATTGTCACTGTGTGATTGCCTTACTCTTTTTTTGTAGGTTTTCATGAAGATCAGAAGCAGGACAGGTCTTTCTCTCTTTCTTTCTTTCTTTCTTTCTTTCTTTCTTTCTTTCTTTCTTTCTTTCTTTCTTTCTTTCTTTTTGTTGTGTTGTTTCGTTTGTTTGTTTGTTTTTTAAATTTATAAGTTGTTAATAATAAATTAGTAGATAGGTTTAGCTAGATTCAATACAGGTATTATACTTAAACGTGCCCAAACCTAGGAACACTCTGACATCTGGTGCCTTACCACCATCTGTTTTGTACAAAACTGTTCTGAAACTATTGCATTTATCAATTTATGAAGTATCTTGCCACTTCATTTCTTTAATAGTTTGATTTTTAGAAGTTATCTTACTGTTTTACTACAAAACAGGAACACACACCCTCCACCCCCCACCCCCCACCTCAACCCCCCGCAACTAACTGGGTTTATGTTTTGGTATGGGAGCCTTCTAAGTTCTGGTTTTGGTTTTTTGGTGGTTTGTTTTTGGGTTTTTGGTTGGTTGGTTGGTTGGGTTTTGGGAATTTTTAAGCTATTCTGCTTAATATTAAAGGTGTGTTACACTACCTGTGTATCTTGCTTGTGACATACTTTACCTGGTTCACTTTTTAATTTGTCTGAGCTTGTCTTATCACCAGAGATGTAGTCTGTTATTGATTAAATAATTCATTTAGCTGTCCCCAAGATGACAAATCTCCTTATTGTCACGAGAAAGTTGATATACTATACTTTGTTTACAAAGGTTGTACTGTAGTCAGAAAGTAATGTATAACTACAACATTTTTATAGATTTTACATATTATGTACATTTCATTAACAGTTACATCCAGCAATAAATGTATATTTATTTGATAAAAATTGAAATTGGCACTAAAATAACTCACATCTATTGGTAGTGCTCAAAGTAAAGAGAATCAGGAAAAATTTGCATTGTGAATTAGCTTACAAACCTTTTAAAAATTTCATCATATTTTCTAAACTCTCCCATTTAACCCTTTCAACATTGCTTTGAGAATGCGCAGAAATTTCCTCCAGGTTTCTAAGCTTTCATTGTGAGCATATGGTATATTGCATACATTCATAGACACATCCCAATTTTGCCTCTCTGAATGAACTTCTCACCATGGGTTAAGAAGAATTTATCATGTTAATCATGTGTTTAAAAATATAATTCTGTTCCTAATTTCACATTACATTGAAGTAGATATATTTTAAAGTGACAGTTCTAAGAAATTCTGTTTTTTCTTCACCCTCCCCTTCTTCACTCAGAATACTACCCAGAATATGGATTAACATATTGAATAAAAAATTATCATCCTTACCATCACTTTTTCATCTACAGATCTCCAGACAGACACAGTTTTAGTCTCTGTTTGTAGAACCCATTCTGTTTCAGAGGCCGTTTCAGAAATGGGCTTTGAGAGGGCTTTCAAGATTTGGATAATATGAGCAATGAAAGGGAGCACAGCAGAATTAGAGGTGTGCTTAGTACCCTATTTCCATCCTGACAAAAATGGCATATATAGCAGGGAATAGTAAGAATGGCAAATTCTTTGTATTTGAAATTGTTCTTTCTTGCATTTGGGCCTGGTACACTTCATCTTGTCAGTTACACCAAAGTATAAATGCCTTGTTTTAAATGTAATAAATTCATAAAAAGGAAGGAATATTGTAAAAATTTCCTTATTTTCAAGGCATTCCCTTTTTATATGTAAATATATTTTACAAATGTTGGATAACATATTTTTAGCAAAAAAGATGCTGGAGAAATTAGCAAATATGCTAGCTATCAAACCTATGTGGGTTAATCTTCAAGTGCAATGTGATAGGAAGAGTTTATAGCATTACTAAATTATCAGCAAAAAATGTGCTTAGGCTGCAAGTATAAAACATAAATACTGGAAGTTAAGAACTTTGGAAATATATTATTTCACTTCCAAGGCAAAATTTTTCATTGTATTTTATTTACGTATTAATCTTACATTTAATGACTTTGGACGTAACAAAAATTTGACCTGTGATGCTCAATAGACTATTACAATTCCCAAAACAATGTTAATTGCTTTACTTTCTGAAGGACCAAATTTGGGTTATTTTTATTGCCTGTATCACTCAAAAAATACATGCAGTGAATTTATAAAGATGTATATTTATGGACGTCTGTGTCTACTGACCTATTGCATCTATAGTGTACCTGAATTTATATACATTTTTATATATAGATATTTATTTTTATATATTAACTAAACACATAAATAAGCATTTTCAAGTGATTATAACCACCCAAGTTTTAGTCAGTGTTTTCTCACAAGTTTTTAGTGTTATTTTCCTCACAATATTTGAACATTACTGATGCATATCATTCTGTACAACCCTCCAGTGGATTCAAATTATATATACAGACTTTCAATTTATATATTTGTCATTTTATAAGGCTTTATGCACTGTGCTTCAGTAGAAACAATGATTCATACATGAAAAAAAATTAAAATACATTTTCATAAAAAGGGCACAAATTATTGATAAACACATCTATGTTTGCAGATTGGTTATTTCTCAGAGGTTATTTGGGGTCATAATTGTAAATCTCATTACCTTGCTTGAAGGAGAAGGTCTCTTTCATTATTACGGTGCTGAGGTCCATATCCCTGAAGCTAATTGCAAGGTATTGCTTCAGAGTTCTAATTGTTTGCCATCAAAATAGCTGTGTAAGCTTGATTAACAGTGTTCAGCAACATTCATAATAGTCCAAGCCTGGTCCTGCATAAAATAGAAACTGGGAAAAAATCAATAAGATTTAATAAGATCAGGAACAATCACTTACAATAGTACATCAATCACACAAAGTAATAGGTGCAGGATTTGATAGGGTCCTGAACTGCCTGAGAGATTCATAACCAGTACTCGTTAATGATTTGTTCATTTGCATTTTATCAATCCAGCTACAGCTGACAAGCAGAAGGAGCAGTAAGGAAATATGTTGACTTAAACTCATCAGAGTTTGCAATTAAAAAAAAAAAACAGATAACTTAATAGGAAAATCAGGCATGGCTATATATGTGGAGGGTGTGTATATACATGTGTAGATGTGCTCTTTTGTGCTGCAGATTATAATAAATTACCACTCCATAGTGGCTATTAGTATTCCCATAATCCCTCAGAAAGTCTGCTTATGTCTGAGAAAAAGTACAACAAAATATAAATTTTTAAATTCTCCTCAGTGCTTCACAATGTGTCTTTCTCATTGCATTTCACATAGAGTAATGCCATCACAATATTTAATATGAAACATGCATATTGTCTTGTTTTTGTATCCCTTTAAATAAATAAAGCCCTGGGCTTTGCCTTGGGCCAAACCCATATCAAACACAAAACCAATAGTAATGAGATGGCTTTCTGGTGATTATTATTTAGCATTATATCCTATATCAGCAGATTTTATGTCTTTCTAAAGTAATTAAGTTTTGTTTACTATCTGAACATTTTTTGAAATTGTCATGAATAAACATCAGATCTCATTTATCCAGACCCTTGCCTGTTTGTAATGCATCAGTCGTTTGTTTAAAATAAGAAACCCAGAGCCAAGCCAAGCTAAAATGCAACAAAAACCCCCACATGAGCTGGCTTGTGTGTGGATGAGTTATTTAGAGAGTGATCTTGTAGGTCTATATGCAGACTGTTTGTTTGCTGGTGTTTGTTGGGTCCATTTTGATGAGTGCCTCATTATAAACCAGATTACCCACCTCTCTTTTCTGAGGAGCAGTTTGCTCTGTTAGATGTAGTAATTCTAATTTATATCTCAATTAATGTGTTTCCCTAGTATATAGCCTTTTCTCGTCCTTTCACCAGATTTTTTTTTTCACAGACAAAGCCTTAAAATACTATCTTTGGTTCTCTTAAGAGTATCTCGTGACCCAGAACATGCATTGTTTATTTGCACAATCCCTTTTTTTTGCTCATTTTAGTCGGCTTCTACATTTTGAAAGGAGAGCAGCAAATTCTTAATCAATATATGCTCCTGTCACATCATCTTATACTATGACAGCATCTAATACCAGTACAAAGTCGGGGCTTCCTTAAGACATGGTTTAAAATGGAGATTGTCACACAGCAGTATGATATGGAAAGAATTTAATTTGGGTTTTCTGTGCTACATCAGGCCCTTTGGCCTCAGCGACTGTAATGGAGGACCTTCCCAGGTTAGGTGACGCTATGATTTTTGAGGTAAAAGGATGACTGAGTTTACAGGCTGACTGATGCTGTGATTTTAAGGTTGCACCATGACTAGCCCAGTGGTACCATAGAGAAAGAATTGGCAGGTTGGTGGCTTTGTCAGAAAATTGTCTCAATCTCTAACTGGATTTCAGAAATTATATTCTCTAAACTCCTATTCTGGGGCACGTAAAAACTATCGGCTACTGTATTAATAATGGATTAGTTGTAATAACTATTAATTTTACAGTACTTTCAATTTTTTTATAACTTTACAAATATATCCTGAACTGGATAATTAAATCCATGAGCTGTATTAAAATCAGAGTAGTAATAAAAGAAACAGAATTATTTCCTACGGTAAGTCTTGAGAAAAGAATATTCTTTTTCTGTTTCTGAGCTGACCATGAATAATTTGTGATTTTTAATAAGTATGTTTGTTTCAACAAATGGCTGTTTAATGGAGAAATACTATAACCTCTGAATTTCCTAGATATTCTTGGATAAAGATATTAATTTGGCTGTTAGATGTGTGTGATTTAAAGCTATGCTATTCATTTCTTCGAGTAGGTTTGATAAAATAGTTCCCTTGTCAGCTGCTGCTTCAGCCTCCCCTGTAAGTTGTCCCTGAGTCACAGATACCCTGTAACATCCAAACTACTGGAGTCACCAACTAAATGTAAGCCCAGGCTGATTTCCATTCAGTTTAAGTCTAGGTTGCAGAGTCTAGCAAGAGCTAAAATGTTCCACAATGACGACTCTATCCTCAGAAAAAGGAAACACAAATGTCTGGAGTAGTTGTCTTTCCAATTTACTGACAGATGTGAGCTAGCACCTTCAGTATCAAGCTATGTTTTCTATTCCTTGATGAAGCATGTATTGCTTTTTCAGGAACAAAACTTCACCCCTGACTGCTGCGCCTGCAATGCATAGGGCAAACCTCTTCAAAGAAAATACTTCTCAAATCCATAAGAAAAAGGCCAGGTATTTTTTAATTTCAGGTTCATTGCTTGTTTTCAGATATATGCATGCATGATACCCAACTGTAAGCTTTCAGCAATATGTAAGACCTTGAGGGCTAAATATATGACTCATGAAATGGGAATGGACTCTTGTTATCTGGATGTGGTTGAGGGCTGTGCCTTTATTGGGGCTTCCATTTGTGTGAAGCCCTGAGCCACGGTCTACTGCAGTACAGTCTGGCAGAATCTCTCTGTCTCTGTGGCTCAGGACAGATAGATCCTGGGTTTTCCTAACCATCACATAGGATCAGAGAAAGGAAACCTCTGAAATGGCCTGTATATGTGAGAAGAGCAACAAGGAGCAGAGATATATGTCAGGTGTAGGGGCTGGAGACATTTGTGTGACACAGACACATCTACCATGTGCAGGTATGTCCAGTGATTGATAATACCAAAATGTTAGCATTTCTTCTTAATGAGTATATCACTGCTTGGATCCTCAGGGGCAGTAGTAATCATTTTCTCTCTAAGAGCCAACTTGAGAGCCAGATTCTCGAAAGAAACTTTTCAATCAATTTCACTCTTTAGAGAGCTTAAAAGCAGAATAAGTAAAAGATTTCCAGAATTTCAAGAAACTGGGGGGAAAAAAGGAAAATTCACAGAATTCGTTATGGAAAACAACTATCAGAAAATTATGCAGATCACATTAAAAATGAACATAAAACCAAGTCACTAATTATCTGAGATCCCTAATAAAAAGGGGTAGCTTGTGTTTGCTCTGATATTTTTTCCATTCTGCAACAGCTACACTATTTACCCTATGCTTGTTATGACTCACAGAATCTAAAAAGACTTTGTTGGAAAACTATGTTCTTGCTAAAAAAAAAAGCCAGAGCATCAGCTTTAGAAGTGCTTTTCCTTGTCTTTTTGCAAAGTGTTATATTAAAAAATGCTTTAATATTGCTGCTGCTGAACTTTTAGCTGTGATGATATCGCATTATTCTAGACTTTGGGAGAGTCTAACTGCACTGTACTACTGTTTCTTTTTAAAATGAAGTGCCTATGGAAGGCTCTTTCAATATTCTGGGTGAATAAGAAGCAAAACACTCCAAACTGGGCATTCTTCCATAAGAGGAAAAAATGGGAAAGCAAGATCCAGTTCTAGGCAACTGCTGGTCTATAAAGACACATCACACTGGAATGTTTTCTAACCCCAAAGAAGAGACAGAAAAGAGGGGATTTCATCAGCATGCCCCTAGTTTATGTATAAGAAAGAAGCTCAAAAAGGTGTTATGGCCCGTGGCTGACAACTCGTCCATGCACCAGTTGTGATATCCACAGACTCGGCAAATGAGAATGAGGGTTTACTGTGGCTACAAATCAGGTATGCAGACCAAGCTGAAAAAAATTAGCTTCTGCTTATGAAATTCTAAATATTATACATGTTTTGGAATGCATTTTCAAGGCCCAGTTTTGAAATGAACACATTAAAAGTAATACAAATTCTGAAGACATCATGCTAGGTAACTACTACTGCTAGTAACCAGAGCTTGAAATCTCTGTCTTTCAGTGAATTCCAGATTGAAAGGCTTTCATTTGACTTCTATTACTTCAAGCTTTTCCCCTAGAATATTTAAAATATGAGCTTAATTTTCTTCTTCTTTTCTTTTCCTTCTTCCTCTTCTTCTTCTTCTTTTTTTCCTTTTCTTTTTTTTTTAATCTTGTCACCATGTTGTCATTTTTTGTCATGTATATTATTCCAGAAGGATTTGATGTCTGGAGTGATTGCATAAATCAACTCAACTATGTCACTACTTATAAGTTTGCAATATGTTAACTCTCTTCATAATTTACATAATGTTTAAATAATATACTTTCCTTTTCCCTTATCCCTACATTAATGTGATTAGAATCAGTGGAAGCGCTATAATTTTCTTGTAACGTGTGCTTTCCACCTACGCTTGCTTATTACAAGAAGTATCATTTCTAAAACTAGCAGCCTCTGATCAGTTTAGCTGTCAAAAATTATTTTTTTTCCAAGAACAAAATTACCTTATAAAATATGTTATTTTTTCTACTTAGCATTCCTGTTAAGGTAAACAAACAACAGAAATTTGTTGTTTTGTCTTATTTATTTCCATGCCTGCATCTAACTGTATGTAGTAGTGGAATACATCTTCTGATATATTATGCAATTAAATTGATGGATGGTTAATTGAGTCACTATGGCATACCATATGTGTACTCCTGACCTGAATGTCAGTGGTCAGATTAAGGCTTCACACATTTGACCAAAGAACATATGCTGTTATTGAGAATGTGGCTCTAGATAGGATAGGGATTTTAGTCCATGGAAAAAAAATCATCATAACTGGCTTTGCTCTTTGGTTGTTGGAGCCCTGGCTCCTTAGGAGTCCAGCTGTAAAGGACTTTAAAAATAATCAGAGTTATTAATTAAAAGCTTACTGACATCACAACCATTAACTTTGGCAGGCTCTTTCATTAATTTATTTGATCTCTCTTATTACATGACATATCCTCATCACAGTATTTGTGCCTTTGCACATCAAGCTTGAGATCTTATTGGCTTTTTAATTTGAGCTTAGCCTTTTACTTTTTTAATCCCAAATGCCTTCTTTTTTAAAGAAATAAAATATTTTCCTTATTGGTGGGCGTGATACATATGCAAGCAATAAAGTAGCAGAAGGAGGGGAGCTCATACACCTTTAATGACAGTGACACATAGACATCAAAACACATACAGATTCTCACACAGAAACATTCTTGTACATATAGTTACATCACTGTTTCAAATAATGGTATTTTTAGAAGTGCCTTGCTAAAACATTGTTTTCATGATGATTAGTCCTAGTTTTTGGCAGATTTAATATTTCTGTTTTATCTTATTTATCTAAATGATATTTAATGACATAGTATTTTTTTGTCAGCTATTTTGCATATTTTACTTCTAAACCAGGTATTATGGGAGCTATTTTAGCTTCACAAATGTTTTAAAGTAAATTATGTTATTTTACAAAATTATTGCAGTAGAACATACATCTGAGCAATAATGTTTTATCTTTGACATTGCTTTGATGACTCATCCATTTTGACAGGTAACTGCTTTAAAGCTATTTAGTTTGCATCAACACTGAGATAAAACGAGACTTGAACAATATGTACCATAGAAGAAAAAAAATATACTGTCATTAAAAGGTTAGAAAAAACAAAGATTTGTAATGGGAAAAAACAGCTAATAGAGAAATATCTTTGATTCAGTCATTGCTTATTGTAGCAAACTTGCATATTCTTTGTCCACTGACTTAACCTAGAAAAAGAGTAGTACAGTCTCTGCTGCATAATTTGTTACTGCCACTTTGAGAAAGATTATGATAATGTACATATAACAAAATTGACAACAATGGAGGAGTCCTGTAATTTTGAACTAAATTCAAGGAGGCTGCTCTGAGCATGAGAACTAACAGTGTCTTCATTATGATTAGCTTACCTTTTCAAGTGTTCTGCTAGGAACCTCTATCACGTAAATTGAGGCAGGAACTTTATTATCATCACTATAGCAACTGCAGGGAAATTTATTTCAAAACAGTTGGCTACCTGAAAATTTTCTCGTGATGGAAAGAACAGCAGATGATATATACATTTTAATTCATTTTTATTTATTCCTGTTTCAAAGTGTTCCATAAATGAGTGAAGGGGTTTTTTTGTTGTTGTTTTAAAGACAAGATGGCCAGTTCCATCTTAATTTTTTTTCTTAATCCATCTTCTTTTATTAGGAGCAAAAAGGAGTGCTGGAAGATTTTGGTTCTATCATAATATGTAAAGCTTTAATTATGCTAAGATATGGAATATTTCAAATTGGCCATTTAATGCACAATTCTCTTCATTATTTAATTTTTGAGCTTAGCTGTTACCTGGCTTTTCTTTTGACTTTGATCTTAAATCACATAACTGCTCAGCAAGAATAGTGAAGTGTGCATTTTTATTATTTTCCCATGGTGTTATTATATTCTGTGCCTAAAGAAAAGGAATAACTGCACAGATGGATTTGTAGGGGATGTGAGGAAACTGTAGATGCACACAGAAATTGAATGCAAATACAAGGAAGTGCCTCTTTTTTGTCCATGGCAGGATGGATCCCATGTTCACAATTAGAATTTTTCATGTACAAACCCCCTTTTGTTGTATTTCTGTAATTACAGAGCTGACAAAATGCTGAAGACAACAGTATTGCTTCAGAAACTGGCATCAATCTTTTATTGCAAATATAAAACCAATTTTTTTTAAATTTCTTTCTGCTCCATATTTTTGTTTCCTTTAAAATGAAGAAAGAGAAAGACAGTGTTTTGAAACACGTTTCATTAAATGAGCAGAGAGAAATGGAGAAATATCTCAGCTGTCTTGAAAACCTTTTTCCCCACAAAATATAAGTGTAAAAATTATTATTTATGCATCGTGGCTGGTGTTCCATTATGAAAGTGCATATCTCAAAGGTACCCCACAAAACACACTTCAGGCACTGCTTTAACCAATGCCCATTTTTTACTGAAAAAGATGGTATGAAGTTGACTGCAATCCGCATTAACAAATAGATCTCATGATGGGGACTTCCTTAGCTCTCTCCAACTTTTACATCTTACTTGTAGCCAAATTTCTCTCAACTCCTCCTAATAAAGAAGAATATTTTGTTCTTTGGATATCAGTGGGTTCTTCCTTCTACTATGAAAGGGAAAGATGTTAATTTTCTTTCACAGACAGGAAGGCATTTAAAGAATTGCCGAAGATGTGAATGTAAGATTGAATGTAAAACAGTCCACAAGTTGAATATTTCAGATACTTCACATGAGACTCATTTTCACTTGATAGTTTTAGGAATCTCACCAAGACACCTACCTAAACAGTCAAGTTGTCCTAAGGTCCTTAAATAATTCATTGGGAAACATTGCCCCTCCAGAACATAATCAGAATTGCTCTCTGAAAGTACCTTTTTTTCTTCCATTGAGTATCTAGGAGTCTGTTGTACTCTTCCTTAACTAGCCGTAATTCACAAAAACCCATCAGGTCAAAATATTTTCACTCACAAACATCTCACAGTGGAAAGATGGAATTTGCAGTTGAAATATGTTTGGTTGGGTTTTTTGTTCAGTAGACTTTGGTTGTTGGTCAGTTGCTGCTTTGTTTTTTAGGGGGCATTTTTTGCGGTGTGGTCTGTTTATTTGTTTGTTTAGTTACTTGTTTGGTTGTTTTTCGTTGCGGTTTTTGGTGCTTTTTTGTATCTACAAACCCTTGAGGAATATGAAAGTCCCAGGAGGTCAGATTTTGAAATCATTCTTGCTGATGGGAATTTTGCCAGTGACTCCCCCAGGATCAGTATTTCACCCTTGTACACGAATTAAGAGTCAATAAATGAATGTCTATACCTTGGAAATGTGAATGGAATAAGTCACGGTAACTATGTGAATGACCAGAGATGAAATTAGTTTTTGGTGCTGCTTAATAATTATCAAAAGAACATCTATCATTCGGTATTATAATCCATAAACACAAATTATTACTTTGTGGAAGAAAGTGCTAGTGCATTGAAAATCTATCTCTAGGCATTGAAACAGCCTTTGTAAAATGTTGTTCATCTATATGACAGCTTAAAATATTTTTGAAATAGATATCTCAATTTATTAAGGCAAAAGATCTCTACATTAATGTATTTGGGCCAACTCCAGTATCTCACTGAAGTCCCATCAGAACCAGCCTCGCTCTACATTGATTCACTATTCTTCTAGCACTTACACACTTGCAGTGCTGGCATTTCTGCTATGTACAGAAAGGCAGGTACCTGTCTGTCCTGAGTGCACCCACATGCTCTGCCACCTCTTCACCTTCCCCAAGGGCTCTGACTGCCTTTTCTCGTGGTCATCTCTGATACAGCACAGCTGTGGTCAGAGATGCAGAACGAAGAACCTTGTTGGGGTGTCCCACCTTCCTTCACCTGAGACCCTCGCCCTGGATCCTTGCTGCAGCCTGCCTGTATGATCAGATCCTGACCCTGACCCACTGACCTGATATTCTGCCTTGACCCTGAACCAGGCCCATCACTGGGGACTTATCTGTGATCCTTGGGTGGAGGCTGCCCCTGGTCCCTGTCACTGATGTTGCCATATATGTCTCACTGGGTACAATAGCATGGCACCCCATCAAGTGTGACACTGACCGGTCAGCCTGACCATCACCCACAGACCCTGGCTCAAGGCCCTTTACAAAGCAGCCTCCTCCTCCTGATCCCTGGTAGTACAACTCACAAGGGCCAGCCAATCTGAGATAAGAAAGCAGTGCTCCAACTGTTCAAGAATTCCTTTGTTTTCTTTCATTCTTGGTGCCTGCTTTGATGAGCTTGTATCTGGAAAAGTTATCCTATGTATAATGTTGGGTTTTGGTCAATATATAAGAGACAGAATGTATATCCCAATTTAGCCAATAATATGTTGTTCATCAGGAGCATAAAAAAGCTGATTGCAATCCATTTTTTGTTGGATCCAGTGACTTGAACCTGAGCGGCTAAACAGCCCCTTTATGTCCTCAGTTCTCATATATTCCTTTATGAGAAAATGTTCCATTTGCCAGAGAAGGCATTGTGCCAGAAAATGAATGATTAACTCCACAACCAAAGGATTAAGGTGATTGTATGTTATTTTTATTTAGGAATTCCAACTTTGAATTTTGCTGTAATGAATGTGTGTGAACAACAGAACAATCCCAAAAGAAAGACTCAGGGCAAATGCAGTCAAACACAAGGACTGTGGCATTCACCTGAGATGCTGGAACCTGGAAAGTCACTGCCTGAACCTCACTTCTCAAATTCAGGTAAAGGAAAGAAACAGCACTCAGCTGGCTATCTGAGGAAATGTGAAGGGTGTGTTCTCAACAGTTTGTCCTCAGAGTCTCTTTATGAGGATTTGAGTATGTGTTGTGATGAAGAATGGAGAGTTTAAAATATTTTGTTTGGAAATCCCAGTTCTTTCCTGTCTGTCCAAAGGGTTATCTTCATATTCTGCAGTAAGATTACCATCTCAAACTTTAGAAGAAATTAAATAAAAAATTATGGTCTGAGTTTCATGTCTGATCTCTCTTCTTGAACTTCAAATATAAACTTTGTTAGAAGAAGTTCTTTTCAACATTTCTGGTTCTCCGCCATTCTCTAACTCTTGAAATGTTGGAAAAGATAGCTCATGCATAATGCATTAGGTGAAAAGTCTATAAATGTTTTTGCTTTTAATTCATTTAAGAATCAAACTAATTTCATTTTCCTCATTGAGTATATTTTTATTCCTTGTAAAACAATCATTAAAACATTTGAAATAATAGAAGTGGAATAAGAAAGCACATCAAACACAGTTTTAATAATAGATTGCATTGTTAAGTCAGAAAGAATTAAGTAATTGTAGACAGTAAATATTTTAATGCGTATTCTTCTCATAGCTTGTTAATTCAGTTACTTACATTAGAATAGTTGCATAAGAAAAACAACATTTTTTGCTAAATCAATTATCATAGAAAGTATTTTCTTAAAGTTTATGCATTTAGGTTACATATGAATGAACAATATTGTGTTTATATCTAATTTAAGAAACATGTTTCTAAGGAATTGAGAATGTGTCCAGGATAGAAGGGAAGGGGAGGTACCTCACTTTGTTAGAAGAAAAAAAGGGCAAAATTCCCAATAGACCATCTATTCAGGATTTGGGTTTCAGCAGAGGAACATCCTTGAATCAGGAGCTGGATCAGAAGGGTGATATAGGATTGAGTGAAAACTCATCAATCTGCTCATTTGAGAGGAGGTCAGAAGAAGGGAATGCTGGTCAAGAATTTTTATGGTGGTTAAGTAGAGAAAAAAAAAGATTTCCATTTGAAGTGTTAAACATATTCTCACAATTATAAGATACCTTTTTCAAAACCTTTATAACTCCCTATAAGCCTAAGTCCCATTAACTCTGGAAGTGATTTGAAAGCTTTTGAAAACCTAAGTTACATACCCAAATAACAAGTATTTTTAAAATAGTTACAAATATCATGTCATCAGTGTCTAAATACCTTGTAATGTGAAAAAAAAAGACATGGCTAGACATGTCCATTGTCCATCGCAAAAGGCATCATTTTGAATTGAACACACAATGAGAAAGAACAAAATCAAATTGTCTTTTAAACATATATCTATATTTATATACCTCACTCAATGACTCACCTTCAAATGACTCACAGAGTTTTCTTCATGGAAGTCCCTGTAGAGTGATGCCATTGTACCTCTTGAGACACAATAGGAAATTTTACAAAGAGACAAAGGCCTCAGTAAGTTGCTTGAAGCCACTGCCACTTCATCATTCGATTGGAGCTCTCAGTGTTATCTTTCCTGACCTTGGTGAAAATACCAACATAACACAAGTAACACCACTAGAAAAAACCTTCCTACTTCCTAGAGATTTCATGAACATAGGGGGAAGAAGAGAGAGGTGAAAAAATCATTACTGACATAGTGCTTCTCCAGAGTACCACTCTCTCCCCCGCTTCACTGAAGACAATTGCCTGCTCCTGGGATGGACAGTCATCTCCTTTCCCAAAGAGTTTCAAGATCCAGTATTCTCTGTACACTTGTTGCACCCAGTAAATATTAAAAGTATGGGGTGTTTTGGCCAGCTGGATGGGAATAGAGAGCAGCTATGCATAACCTTCAAGACCTCTTTCTCCTTCATTTGCAGTAAAACAGGGAAATACATACTTAGAAGACACCATTTTCCCCCTCATTCCTAGAGAGTGTAGATCAACAGCAAGTAATGCAGACCAGCACTTTTACAGGATTCAACTTCAAGAACAGTTTTCTGCTCTTTACTCTACTTTGGTTTGGCTGATTTTTATGCATTAGTGTAGAAGAGACTTTTCAATATTCAAATGGATGCCAAGAACAGTAGTATAGTGCATTAACCTTTCCCTTTGAGATATTTTAGTTCAATTGGTGGCAGAGAAAACCACAAACTGTGGCACAACTGTCACTCTCATAAATGATTTGTGACTGTGTAAATGCAGATGCCACAGCTGTCATGTAATCTGCACACAGGCTATACTGGGCATGTAACTCAGACCCTTCTGCTCCACGAACACAGGCCTTTTCCATTTGTACTGTTCCATTAGCTGTTGAAATGGCTTAAAACTAGAACAATTTATCTTTCCCCTTTTGAACTTTAGCAAAATAGGACAGAGCTCTAAACTAGCTTCCATTTACCAACCAAAATTTTCCCAATGTGATTTTCTAAAGCAAACATTTAAATCCAGTGATACCTAAATAGCTGTCAATGGTATTATAGAGAGCTGTACAAAACTTAAAAGCCCAGAAACAGATACATTTTCCTGGTTTCAAGTGTCACTGCAAACCACAGATTCATGACTCTGGATTGAATATAACATGTAATTTATGGGTTTGGGTGGAAACCGCCTAAAAGCTGCAAATGCCTTGGAGCTTTTATTTTAAAAGGCCCAACATTGCAATTCTGGCTAAGATTTGCTTTTTGAGGGAGTTAGTTTGAACCAAAAAATCACAAAGCAATACCAGGGAGAAATGGAAGCATGTGAACCAAGTCAGCAAGGCATGTGCCAACATGGAATCAAAACATGGCATAGATATCTCATGCGCTTCCTTCACAGGCCCAATAGAGAGGATAGTCACAAAGCCAAGCAGGCATATACCTCTTTCCAGTATAAGGCAAGTTGGTTACTTACTCTCCTCTCTGTTTAAGAAAGACCCAAGGATCAAAAGGAATTTTTCAGTCCACAGGACTCAGAAACATAAACAAGTATGAAAGAAATTTGCAAAACCTATTATTTCCTGATATAATATAGCAGTGCTGACTTCACTTACTTCTGAATAACTGATTATTTATTCCTCTGTAGAAGAAAAGCAACATTTTTCCAAAACTTAATGTGGAACTGTTCTAAAATTATTACAGGAAACATATTTTCTCAGCTACTGCATTTAAACAGAACAGCTTTGCTGAATATAATTTTGTACTTTCTTTATTTGTTTATATTCAGGAACACTTTGCAATTCTTTCCACCACCCCACCCCACCCCAATTCATTGAGCCTGTAGGTCTTCAGGCAATCAGCAAAGACTAGAACAGAGATGTAGTGTTTAGTTGTTGCTTCCACAACCTAGGCTGCCAGTAACTTAATGAACCCTCTGGAGATATGCTCCCATGTGGAGCAGGTTATGTCTGTGCTTGAGAAGGTTTAAATTAGTTATTTCTTAGAATACCCTGTGATGAAGGCACTGCTACCAACTGTTTTCCTTGTCACCAGCCCATCAGGGCAATAAACCAATTAGTTGTTGCCATAGTAAGGGTCATTTCTTACTATTTTAAATTCTTGGGAGGGATACACAGCACTTCCCGTATTTGTGGAATCAGCATTTTCAGTTCATTATGATTGCAAATGAACGTGCTTCTTCACAAAAGCAGTTTCGTTGTCAAAAAGGACTTGTTACGTTGCTGTTTTATGGAGTGCTAGCATAATATGGGGGTACAGGGTAGGAGGGAAGAGAGCAGGAGGTAGTCTGCTGCTTCAGATATATCAACCATTCATTTTTTATGAATGCTTTTGAAAAATATTTGGTCCTCAATTAGAAATAGCCACACGCTGCTTCCAAATCACTATTGGCAAGAAATGCTAGTATATGCCAGAACTACAGCTTGCATCCTTCTGGTGGTTTGAGATTTCTCCTTTGAAATTTCTGTCTATAGAGAAATCACTTTACTCATGAAAATTAAATGTGCTTGAGAAGCTGGATTGTGTCTTTTGGTTTGTATGAATGTACTTATGGCTTTGGGAGGGTGCACAAGGACCTTTGCTAAATTTTGTCTTACAATGTGCTATGTTCCTTGGAAAGAGCTGAACATCCTTACCTTCTAATATGTTCTCCACAGAAATTTAGTAAGCTTGGCTCCAGAAATGTTCTCATACAGAGGAAGTAACTAACTCACACGTCAATTGCCATGGAATCATGTCATAGCATCTGCCATTGGAGTAAGGAGCCTGACAGATACTATTGCCAGAGTACAGCACCTGACTGTGCTGAAGCATTATGGTTTCACTCCGGTGGGTGGCTCAGCCTCACCCAGATGCTCTCTCACTGCCCTCCAGCGGGATGGAGGACAGAATCAAAAGGGTATAAGAGAGATAAAACCCAAAAACGCTGCAGTTTAATGGATAAAGCAAAAGCTGCACATGTAGACAAATCAAAATAAGAAATTAATTCACAACTTCCCAGATTTTTAGCCATCACGTGTAATGGTTAGACAAATGCCATCACTCCAGATTTTCACCCATTCCTCCCCACAGCTTTTATTGCTGAGTATGAAGCCATTTAGTATGGAATGTCCCTTTGGTCACCTGGGCTCAGCTATCCCAGCTGTGTCTCCTCACAAGTCCTGGTGCACCCCCAGCTGCTTGCTGAGAAACAGAAAAGGCCTGGACATTGCACACTGTCCAGCAATAACTGAGGCATTCCTCTGGTATCCATGTTGTTTTGATTGCAAATAAGAAAGACAGCACCATACAAGCTACCATGAAGTAAATTTACTCAATCAAAGCCCAAATATGTAAATGTCTTTAGGTCTCCAAAAGTGCCTTCATCAGCAAAATAGTCGAATATTACATTTGTCATATAAAACATGATAATTAGAATTGGCATTGAGACCTTACACTACAATTAAACCTAGGTCACTTCTCAGGTGATTTGAGTAGCTGCCACATATGGCAGTTTTGAACAGCTTTCTTTACTGTAGAAAACTTGTCCTGGGTGAGGTTTGTGACCATGGAAAAGAATTTTCAAAAGAACAAGCTTAAAAGTGTGTTCCTGCTCTGGTGAGGGCTACCTTTCAACCATCATTTCCTTAGGCATGCTCTGTAGTCCTGAAGATATAATAAGCAGAGTCAACAAGATGGGCATGAAAATTAGTCTTTTTCTTCCTTTTGTGCCTCTCCCACAAAGTAATTTGCAAACAATGCCAACACTAAAAGCATATTTCAATTCTATTACCTAGGGAAAATATCCTGGATATTGGAACCTAAAAAGGTTTCATGCAATACTTTTTCTTGATACACAGCCTCTTAAAGTGCTACAGGAGGATCCAAAAGGAAGAATATTTTATCTCTTCTTTGTAAACGAATTGAAAATATGAGGTAAAATCCTGATTTTCCCTATCCCTTTGTTAGAGTGTGTAATTCTTTCATTTTACATGTTTGAGTGTTTAGTTCCATAAGAAATCTGATGTTAGGTCCTGTTGGAACACCTGAACTTCAAAAAATTTTGGAGCCCAGAATTTCTGTTTTTAAAGGCATAACGAAGATACTTTTACTGAAGCAACCAAGAAAAGCCACCAAATTAAAGGTAAGCTGCAAGCCACAAAATTACAAAAGAGAATAAATGGAAGAAAACTAAGTTTTATTTTAAGATTTCTAATTGCCTTAGCTGGAAAAGATCTCTAATATTTAATGCCTCTGCAGGAAACATAGAAGACAAGTTAGTGAGATACTGGTGTAATCATTCTTCCACCACTGCCAGCATTGAATGCTTTGGTTGCTGCTTTGTGTCTGAATCAAAACCATGCTGGTGCATTACTGGACTTTCCTTCCCAGAACAGACATCTGCAGCTCTGGGTAGTTACTTTTGAGGATAGTTCCCCGTCCTTCATGAGACTAAGGAAGCTTGAGAGATCAGGCCTATAGTGCACACAGTGTTTTTTCCTACTAGAATCAGAGGTGGACACTGAAGTCTTCAGGCTGAGCAAGTTTCATGGTGCCGAAGTAAAGAAAGAGTAAAGCCAGTTGGGAGGTTCAAACAACAGACTCAACAGCTAGATCAAGGATGCCAAATTTCAGCTCCTTGCATCTCTGGAGCCATGATAAAAAGGATCACTCCAAACTTTTGTGATATTGTTTATTTTCAAGAGTAGGGAACACCACTTTTGCATGTGCAGTTGAAGAAGGGAGACTGAAAATCTCTCTGAAACTACAAGGCTGAGACACCTGGTGATCTGAGGAAAGGCTGCCATGTTTACTCTGATGAGCCTTTTGTGCTGACTCTGGAGAGGGACATCAAGCCATCTGCACAGTCCCACCAGTATAAAAGGGGATAGACAGAAAGCAGGAAGGAAATGTGTTGCTATGCAAACAGTACCACCTCTTTTGAAGTAGAGAATTAATCCTGAATACACTCAGGACATAAAACCTGAAAGGCAGGCTTAGTGGGAGGTAATCTGCTCAATGCCCTCTCCTTTCACTTAGCTAGAAATAACTATAGGACCTGTTTCAGTGTTTCTGTCCTTTACTTTTTTCATACTTTTTAATAATATTTTGCATTTTATAGTGCCTTTACTGCTAATGATTCCTAAAATGCTGTACAAATTTTTTTTTTTAATATATGCAAACTATATACTTGGGATTACACTGTCATGCTATCAGCACAGCATTTCCTTAAGAAACAAAATATTGCTCATGGCCATCAGCTGTTCTCTCCTTTATGTAAGTCATGACATCTTCATGACTGCTTTTGAAGATGTTCCTCTGCAAGGTACTGAGTGGTATTTCCCTGAAAAATTGTGAATTTGAGGCAAACACTGTATGAAAAACCTATGTCCACATGTAATTAGAGAGAAGGGCTAAGGAATTTTCAGCTCCATTGAGGAAGTGTTTTCTATCTGCAGAAGTACAGACACTGATAATCTTGGGCCTAATCTTGACCATGTTCAAATTTACAGAATTTTCATAGAATCTCAAGGGAATTCTCATGGGAGAAGCAGCAGTTCACTGAATGACTTCATTCTACTTTTTTGTGGTGTTGCAGATGATAGGAGTACCTCCTACCAGTCCTCTTGAGACGCAGGCTCATAAATACTGAAGACACGGAATGGTTTTCCTGTCCACTGAATGGAAATACATAGATATATCAGCCACAGAAATCAACTGATGGGGGGAAAAAAAGACAGAAAAGAACCTCTTCCATGAACAACTAGTATTGGGGAAGCACATTAAAAAGCATCTTCTTCTCTCACACTTTTGTGAAGCTCTAAGCCTCTGCAACCCTGCTCCCAATGTTTCCTTTTAAGGTCACTTCATGGGTGTTTTTGTACAACAAGTTACAAAAATCTCTCTGATCTCTGCATGAAGGAGAGGAGGCTTCAGAAGTGACAGAGGGCAAGAAGCTCAGTACATGAACCTTCTGTGTTCCTTTGAAAGGACAATGCTGAAGATGGAAAAGATCTACCCTATATCAGGATCACAGGGTCAGCGTAATTTTTCTGCTGCAACTTAACATGCCTGCTTTTGAGAAATTTCGCCCACAAAAGGCACTTATCTGAATTTATCTATCTTTGGTCCCATCATTTCCTGTTTGAATGACCAATTACAAATGTGGAAGACATGTGGAAATGCTAATGCCATTTGTAGGGTGGAAGAGCCCTGGCAGATCGGCAGCCTGTCTAACACATCTATAATTCAAAATTTTGAAGTTCCTATGGTATGGATGTGAAAGGAGATTTCAGCCCTAAGAATTTTATGCTTTTCTCTTGTCATATGGGTGGATGATGACACCAAATATTTGGTCTGGAACTGAGTACGCTGCATATTTATGTATTCAGAAACCCGAGCCAGACTAGAATGCTGAAATCAGTTATGAATTTTTAGTAGTCTTCCTACTGTAAATGTTTAAAGCTGCAGCTTAGTAATAAGATATTTGATAGTAGTGCTCAAAAAGACACCACTTGGGAGTTATTAAAAAACATCTACAGAGCTTAAATGTTTTTATGGAAAAAAAAGTGATGTGGCCATCTTTCTTTCCTCTCTGAATAAATACCATAGAGGCAGCTAAATAGAGATGTAAACCAAATAGTCAAAAAGTCAGTTTGTAACTTGTATAAAACCAGAGGAGTTAAAATAAGATCCAATTGTGTTTCAGTATAAAAAATAAAGCATATTTTGCAATAGATTTTATGTGTGTGCGCGCGTGTGTGCATTTCCATATATGTATTTATACGTATATGCATTTGTGTGCATATGAATATTTACATATGCATACGTGTGTATGCACACACACACACATATATAAACACATATGCAAAATATTAAAAAATCGTCAAACAGGCTTGTCGATTATGCCAACTTTTTTGCCCATGATCACAATGTGCATTATTCTACTAGACATTGCTTTAATAAAAAGAAATTAAATTTGAGTAGCCACTAAAAGAACTAATTTATTATTTGTATCAAGTGTTTATAATAATTGATTGTGTATCACGCATTTGTGTAAATTTGTAATATGAAGAAAACCCATCAAGAACACAACATTTATTTTCCTTGTCTAATGTGCCATAGTGTTTCCAAGACTGCAAAGCTGCAAATAAGAGTAATGTCTGATGGGGCACATTGAACAGTTCCCGAGAGACCCTGAAAGGACAGTGTATGATAACTTTCAGGCCTCCATTTATAACAGCAAGATTTACTTTAATGTTTGCATGTTTCTTATATGAACAATGTAAAAATTATAAGAAACTGTATGGAAAGATTTTTTTTATATAGCATTGATTTTAATTGGTTTTTGTTTTTCTTCACCACTACAGTACTTGCTTTCCCCCAGAAAGATGCATAAATGCTTAATCTACCATAATTATGTGTATACATTCTTACCATTAGTAATTTGTGCTTTAATTATGTTTACCATTTGGACCACTGTATATTTGTGTGACCCAGAGTTACTTAAAAGTATTTCATTTTCACAGGTTTCCACTATTTTTTCCATAGATAAATTAGAAAAGCTTGGGAAATTGCATACTGAAAATTGAAATAAGGACTATAAAATCCATTTTGAGACTTGCCTTTTGGTGTTTACTTCAAAGCATGCTTCTGTGTGTGTGCTTGATTTACATTTAGCAATATCTAAGTGCAAATAGTAATCATACACCAAAGTAAACTGGACTATATGCAATTGCTTCCCCTGTTTCTTCAATTGCAGTTGCAATCCCATAGATTCAAATCTTGACAGGTAGCATAATTAGAAAATTCCCTTTGTCTTATTAAATGTGACTCTTCTCAATAGAATTCACTTCATTGCAGGCAAAGAACAGAAAATATACTTCAAATCTAAAATGGGAAATCAAGGGGGACTGTTTTATTTTTATCTGTCTTTGTGCAAGCGACATTATTATCAAAGGATATTGTAATGCTGAAAATGTACTTTTGGGATTTAAATCACGTATTAGCCTGGAAAGCAAAAAGTGCTGTAGGGCCCATGCAATATATTTTCTCATTAATCTGATTGAAAGATTATCCTTCCTATAGCTATGAAAAGTCTAATACCCATATATCCATCTTTCCTGCTAGTAAAATTCAGCTTTGTGCGTAGTCATTGTCTCTTGTGTCTGAGGTCCTACACTCTTCTTCATTTCCCTGTATAAGCCTATCTGTATTAAAATAAATTCAGAACAGGCCGCCATTTCATGCACACATTTTGATTATTTCATAAGCTGCTGAGGAAAATGGAAGTATCAGCAAGTCATGCAGTTTTCTGGTAATGTAATGCTGTCATTACCTCAGTGGTCATGTGAAAAAGTTTAGCTATAATATCTATGACAAACGTTCGGTGAGTCAAAACAGTGCATTTAAATGAAATGCAGATATGAATGAGCCATTATTGCAATCACAACTACAGCTTAGAAATTATTAAATATGAATATATACACTTTCACAGCAACCTGACATTTGTAATACATAACTAGCTGTGCATTTCTCACCCCCCTCCTCCCGTTTTCCTCCCCATCATCCCCCAGATTGAGAATAGAGGAAGTCATTTTGATCAGAGGCTGCACACAGTAATTGAAGACACTCCTGATGATTTCATGCAATCAGAGTGGCACATTATTTGTGATGAAAATTAAGTAAAGAAGGAAAGCAGATTTATAGGTTGTCTTGCTTATGGTCAACTGCCTTTACAAAAGATTAGCAATTCTATGCTAACCACCCCAACCGTATACATACTTTTCCACATCGTAGATTTACTGAAATTTTCATATAACCTTAGTCATAACTTGTGGTACCGCATGATTTTAAGCTTTTAATGAAACTACAGAAGATGTCTTAAACTGAATGATTTCTATTCTGAGCTCTTTGAGAGCTGATAGCATGAACAGTATAGATGGCTCTAGCCATAACTGTCACACAGATAATATTCTTTTATGCCTCAAGACACTAAGATGGTGCTGTAGATAACCAAAAGGAATAAGCTGCCACCATCACTAATCTGCAGCTTTGAAACACTATAGCTTTTGCATGGTTAAGAGAAGGTAAAATCGCCTAGAACTGGAATATAGAAGACATTTTTAAGTTAACATAGAAGAGAGAACTAAAGATTTTCATATTTTTTAATCTATATCCGCTCTAGGTCAAACCAAGTATAACCCCCTTTTTGTGTGTTTATGGATAACAATTGAAAATGCAAAAGAAGCCAAAGCCTTTGAATCCTCCTTGGATACTTTACACTAATATAGTGAAATTGAAATGTGGGTAATAGTTAGCCTTATTGTTCCCTTTGGAGTTTAACTTTCAAGATGTTTCATATAGATTTTTGGTTGGTTTTATAATACCTATAACAGATTTTGTCCGCCATCCACTTTGTGCCAGAGGACTATAATTTCTCTTGATTATTTTTCAATATGTAAAAGCAAATGCAACTGAAACTTTAATAAAAGACTAAACCTTATTTGCATTTATCATAGCTAAGGTCACCAAATTAAAACTATATGGGGGTATGAAGTAAAGCAAAAAGTAAAACTTTTATAAAGTCTTTACACTTTATAGTTGAGTTGCCTACTGATAGCCTGGTTTATTCCTATTCTTTAAAAAAAATTCTGGATAAATTATTTTAGCATTCATGTTGCATATATTTTTTTCTTCTTATTTGTCCTCTATAACACCTCATACAAGCTACTATTAAAATTTGATTTATAATAAATAGAAACAAGGAACCAGTATCATTTTGGAACCTATATTTTTTCCACATACAGTTTAGAAATCCCTAATCAAAAATCCTATTGTTGTGAGAATACAGCCTGACATGAAAGTGTCAGGGAAGCAGCGAAGGAAAAATGATGATCTAAACATCAGCAGAGTTGGACCGACTATAAACCACATTTTCTGGGTGTGTTTTTTAGATATTGTGGTATGCTCTTCAGAGGAAAGGAAAAATTTACTTGAAAGTCTCAAGCAATATGAACATTTTTTATTGAGTACATGAACTATCAATAATAATCTGCTAATTTGTGCTCCAAAATGCAATCATTGTTAGGACAGAAAACCAAAGCATGCAGGAATCTATTAAATGCACAGCAGTATTTGAAATCGAACCACGGTGACTCGTTCTTATGGCAGGCTGACATTATTGGTCCTTGTATATAGTTACATAATCATCTCTGAAGCCAGATTTTAAAAAATGGTCTGTAAAGCAGTTAAGGGACATCAAAATCTGGCTTCACCATCAACTCTCTAAGCTCCATGCTCAGCATTACTTATGACTCTTCTGCGTAAACAACTGCATACAGTTGAAACTAACACAAAATACAAAAATACAATGAAATTACTTCCCACTGCAAGACCTTATGCTGTGCAACAAAGAACTTCAGATTATACTTCTAATCAAAACTGGAATTTTAATATCTTATTTTGCCATGGATTCAATTAAAGCAGATGCACTCCACCCTCAATTCCACTTGATTTCAGGTTGCTCTAGAGCCTGTTATTGCTGCTTTTATGGCAAACCCATGTCTTCAGTCAATAGGAGATCTAGAAACCATGTATAGTTTTACTGAAAAAGAATCCTGATTCCTGAGAAGAAATACTGAGTCAGAAAGAGGAATTCACCCTCATTCTTTGACTCCACCCATTGCCATGTTACAAATTGCCTTGATATTAATTCCAGAATTATTTTAAAGGAGCTACCTAGCAATAAGGCATATTACTCATATTCATAGAACTTCCATTTACACATAAGAAATATAATTTTTGGCCCCAATAGCGAAAGTAAAAGGATTTTGACTTACTATTGTGCTGCTACTGCTCACACAGCCCATTTGAGTGTCACTGCCAAAAGAGCTCAAAAATGGTCTAAAAGAAAGACCTGTCTGTACATTTATCCCTGTCTAGCTATATTCACTTACAAATCATAGAAGAGGTATTATTTAAAATAGTTTGCCTGGAAAGTTAATATAGGCTCATGTCACAAATTAATTCTCTTTTGTTTTCATTTGTATTAATCACAAAACACCTGCTTTTGATTACAGTACCTATTCAGCCCTTAAATTAAGGTGGTCTAATGTTAATGAGGGAACCTGATATGAGTGTCGAGAAGATGCTTATTATATACCAGCACAAAAATGCACCAAAACACAGAAGATGTTCTTTGCATTTGTCATTGATGGAGCTCTGTGTAGAGCTTTGCACTGTACCTTCTTTCCCCTTCCCAGGCAAAAGCTAATTTATTGCTTCTTTGAGTATGAATATTGTACAAGAGGTGAATAGTCTATGCTTGCAAGCTTACAGTGCTTATGTTGCTGAATAAGAAGCATACAGTTGTCAAAATTATAGGGATTTTGTTCTGAAAGATGTAAAATATCTGCCTCCACCACTTTACGAAGAGTTTGAACCAAGTCTGCCACTTCATTTTTTTTTCCTCGCTATTGCTTAATTGGCCTTGTGTCCTTGATGCAACTGGACATATTCTGTATCTGGATATGCAATACTTTGTGTTTAGGGAGCAAGGCAAAATTGCATGTTGGAGCAAAAGTGCTACAGCAAACTATTGGTGCACTTTCCCTGAAAGCACCTGCTGACTCTGCTGTCTGAAGTAACTCTAATGCCGCTGCTTTGCACATTGCCATCTAGGTTATTGCAAATATAGGCAATAGAACTGACTAACAGAGAACTTGGATACATATGAACTAAAACAAAATCCAGAACTGTGAGTACAAGAAAAGCATTGGCAAGCTGGCCTGAGTGCAGGGGTGGCCTACCAAAGCAGTCAGTAGCTGGATGGGCTGAGAGAACTGGGTTGGTTCAGCATTACAAAGACAACATACTGCTATGATTTCTGAATCAAGGGTTTAGAGAAGACGTTCTGATTCTTCTCTAAACTAGATGTTCTCCAACTGTCCCTGACCATCTTAAAAGATTCTCTGATGGTATTATATTGAAGTTTAGGTCTGTTAAGTTGGCTATTCAACTTCAATTTTAGACAAGCACCCCCAGAACAGACATTTTCTGCATAACTGAGAGAAAAAAAAGGAGCTGATACACCTGAGCAGCAGAAAAGTGACCAGAGGTTTCTTGAAGTGTATAAAAAAAAAATTAAAAAGACCCCCTACTAGTCATGCACAAAATTTAACTTGAAATGTGTGTTTAAGTACCAAGGTTAACTGCTTAAGACACTATATTCATAATTTCACTTTCATGAAGATTTTTAATGTCAGATGATACTTCTCAACCCATTATTACTAGGCTAAAAGGAATGACAGGTAGCATTGAAAATATCTTTGAAACATTATGAGTGCTATTTGAAATTTCCAAATTACTTTCATGATATAATTTTAGCAGCACACTGGAATTAGTACACTACTAGTAATATACATATTGGAGAAGCAAGTGCTGCATAGATGAGCTTATGTAAGTACTTGCATTTTAGCAAGCATTATGCTCTGTTATTCTATGCAGTAGTAAAGCAATGATAAATAAGTCATGTTGGAAATACAACGTTATGAAAAATATGACTGCACAGCTCATCAGTTGTATGCCATTTTGCTTTTTTAAAACTTACAATGCTTACACAGTATAGAATATAGACATTACAGCAGGATTTTTCAAAAGGGCAGATTAATTTATGGCCAATAACAACATCTCTAGCTATATTGCAAAAACAAGTTTTATCAGCTCTTATGCTTCTGGACATAAACTGATCATTGAAAAGGTCAGGATATAATTGTTATGCATGCATGCAACTTTTTTTTAATATAAAGTTTTCTTTGATACTGGTCTTTCTTTGTGTTTTGCGGTATCACAGAATCACAGAATATCCTGAGTTGGAAGGGACCTACAAGGGTCATCAAATC
This sequence comes from Corvus hawaiiensis, assembly GCF_020740725.1. NCBI lineage: Eukaryota > Metazoa > Chordata > Aves > Passeriformes > Corvidae > Corvus > Corvus hawaiiensis. The sequence goes on from NC_063238.1 coordinate 13,788,805, forward strand.
CAACTCCTGGTCCTGCACAAAACATCCCCAAGAGTCACACCATGTGCCTGAGAGCATTGTCCAAAAGTTTCTTGAACTCTGTCAGGCTTGGTGCTGTGACCACTTCCCTGGGAGCCTGTTCCAGTGCCCAACCACCCAATGGGTGAAGAATCTTTTCCTAATATCCAGCCTAAACCTCCCCTGGCACAGCTGTAGGCCATTCCCTTGGGTCCTGTCACTGGTCACCACAGAGAAGAGATCAGTGCCTGCCCATCCTCTTGCCCTCATGAGGAAGTTGTAACTGCAATGAGGTCTCCCCTCAGTCTCCTCCTTCTCCAGGCTGGACAGACCAAGTGCACTCAACTGCTCCTCATTTGGCTTCCCCTCAAAGCCCTTCACCATCTTTGTTGCCCTCCTTTGGACACTCTCTAATAGCTTGATGCTTTTTTTATATGGTGCCCAAAACTTCCCCTGGCATTCGAGGTGAGGCTGCCCCAGTGCAGAGCAGAGCGGGAAAATCCCCTCCCTTGCCCGTTTGGTGATGCTGTGCCTGATGCACCCCAGGACATGGTTGGCCCTCCTGGCTGCCAGGGCACTGCTGGCTCATGTTCAACTTTCTGTTGACCAGGACTCCCAGGTGCCTTTCTGTGGCACTGCTCTCTAGCACCTCATTCCCCAGTCTGTGTGTTCATCCAGGGTCGCCTCACCTCAGGTGGAGAATTCAGCACTTTTTCTTGTTGAACTTCATGTTGTTGGTAGAGAACCACTGCTATGGTCTTCTTTGATGATAATTAATGAGTCTAGAGCTTTCTTCATGATTTTAGAACATAGTTTCTTTTATCAATAGAAACACATGACCAAATCTAATTACTCATCACTCTAATTGTCTAATTGCCTTTCCTTTATGCTGAGGCTGATAATGCCTCTAAAGGAAAAATGCTATTTTCACCTTCATGTTTTGTGAAAATGTAATATTAGTAAAGGTACTATAAATCAAGTGTTCAAATATCACAGAAACATCACATTGAAATAGGTTGCCAGTTAGAAATGGAGGATTTCTGTTTTTACTATTGTTTTGATATTCATTCCAGGCAGATCTTGAAAACAGATATAGCCAAACAACCTCATGATACAATAGTGTATAAAACATATGAATGGATCTAGCCCTGTACAGAGACAAAAATCTGCCTTATTCACAGCAAGAAATAAGAACAAAAATGGACAATCTAGGAAAAGAAAAAGTGGTCTTGGTGTTAAGGCCTCTCTGTAGAATTTGATTCACTACAAAATAATTAAGTTGTTCTGAGAACTTCCTTAAAGCAAAACCTTTTACAGCTGGCTGTCAATTGAGTTTATCCAATCTGAGAAACTTTTGCTCCTGTCTTCAGAACTAAGAGAGCTTTTAGCTGCAAATAATTTAAGAGGAAATATGTTGTGAGAACATGATATTTTAGACAAATGCTATAATTGCTAAAAACACAACCTCTCAGGTACAGCACCCAAACTTAGTGGTTTATTTTGATGCTCCTTTATGCATTTGATGTTACAAAATGAGGATAGCAGTATATTTCCTACATGCTGGAACATAAGACCCCATGGATACAACATTTTAGTTTTGTGGGAAGGAACACCATAGAGAAGGCCATTATACCAACAGTAATTTTATATTCAGTGTTGGATTGGGCTTATGTCAGGTGAGAAGCCAATGATAAGGGTAAAAAGAGGTATTAAAAAGGCTCTGGGTTTGTTGGGTTTTATTTGGACAGACAATCTGTCTGTATTATGCCATATATCAGGCTGGGATATGGTGGGTAAAATAAAAACTGATCATAATATTTTTATGGCATTTGATCTTGCCCTTGTTCTTAGTTCCATGTGAGATATCCGAGAAGAGAGTTTTGGTAGGGTCTACTCAATTCTCTGTGGAGAGACTTTGAAAGTCAGAGTAGGTCTACTGCAACAAACTAGTGAAACTATTCAACATTGCAGGAAAAGTCTAAGCAGGATTTCATCTACAGAAAGCATCTCTGGAGAATTTAACAAAATTTCAATTAGGGAAGTGGACAGTGCAAGTTTTTCCAATGCTTGTTATTCTGATATTCTGATTAAGGTATGCAATGAAATCATATCAATGTTCAGAGCCTGAGAAAATAACATCAAGAAGAATTATGCCTTTCTTTTTTCTTTTTCTTTTTTTTTTTTTTTGTGTTCACTGAACAATTGGTGGCACAACAGGAAAATTTATGTCCAATATAAGTTCAAATACATTTAGAGGGCTCATTTTTCCAACAGGCTGAGTCTTCTCTGTTCCTTGTACATCTCATAGCAACTAAAGGTTCTCAGCACTCTTAGGTACTGGGAAATTAAGGAGCAATGTAGCTAATTTTATACTTGAGAGAAACTGGAATTTGAGAAATACAATGTAATATTTGTTGATATAATGGAGTGGTAAGACTGTGTTGTAGAAAAGAAAACTGCAAAAAAAAATTAGTTGAATGAAAAACAAGTTGAATTATAAAGGACTAGTCAAATCACAGTTTGTGATTATGATGGAAAATTAATTACAATGCAGCTTGATGTGCATAGACACAATTAGTGACTTAAATAATGCAACAGGACTCATGGTGGTGTCACATGTAGGAGAAAGCCTGATTTCTCTTCAAACCAGTAGCAATGGTTTTAGTCTGTCTTACTGATACATTTTTGAAAACAAAATACTTAATATTTTGAGTTGGATAATGTAAGAATTTAAACTGTTTTGAAGTAACTACTTCTTGTCTAAAGATTGCACCCAATTTGGTGGATAAATAAAGTTTTTACAATGCTGATGCTAGCATTGCAGTCTCCTAACTACTGAAGGATCTGTAGGATCTGTATGTCCTGTCCTTTCCTTCCTTCCTTCCTTCCTTCCTTCCTGCCTTCCTGCCTTCCCTGCCTTCCTGCCTTCCTTCCTGCCTTTCTTCCTTCTTTCCCTGTCCTTTCACTTGTTGATTGGTATCTTCATCAGCCTAAATTATTTCTCAGGTAGCATGCAAAAATTAATGATAGACTTATCTTTAAAATACTATAGTATGAAAATAACATAAATCACATGTGTATTTGAAATAGCTGTTTTTACAAATATCTACTTGGGGAGGGGTGGGGGGAGATTTGAGGGGTGTTTTTTATTGGAAAAATCCCCTACCTGTTACTTAAGGTATTCTTACATGCAATATTTTCACTAACTGAGACCTGGACTGAAATTCTGGGCCACCAGAGGCAGTAATTAGACCAGACTGGAAGTAGTAAACGAAAGTAAGGCAATACACTTCCTAACTATTTCCAGAGTACAACGCTTGTATGGAAAGCTTGTAGGGAAATCAAACAGTTTTCATGCACTTTCTACTCAAATGGACAGAAATGGACATATAAGAGCATTAGGTCTTCTGTTCCTTCAAGTTCTTCTCTCCAGTGAGGAAAAAACACTTTCATGAAGATTTGATTTAACTGTAAAAAATCTCTGTGGATAAAATCACTAATATGAATCTCAAAAGGGATATTTCTGAGAGATGAAAACTTTCAGAGGAGGCAGGGTTGATTTGATTATAAGTGTACAAAGCTCAGAATTCCCAGTGGTGTGATAATCCTTAAAATGAAAATGTTTCCTAAATAGAACACTCTGTATGGGAACATCTTTCAACACACACTTATCTGAAGTTCTTTACAAACAAAATCCCTATCAACAACAAATTCTTCTGGGATAAAAGAGATCTATTAGAATTAAAGTAATGAGTAAGAGAGAAGCTCAACAAGCCTATGGTGTTTTTGAGGACATGATCAATTTTATTACAGAAATAAAATTAAATGTATACTACTGGAAAATACATGTCTGTCTCTAGAAAAATATCACTTTTATCTGAATGATCAGTCCAGTCTGGAAGGATACCCTATTAATATATTAGTGAATACATAAATTTGAATGGATGAGTACTAGAGTATAAATCATACCGGTCCACTGCTCAAAACTAGTAAATAATTATAGCAGAAAATTTGGAGAAACTATACAAACAAAAACAGCAAAGAAGGCATACTTGAAAGGCTTATTTTCCTATCTTTGTCAGCTTGCTCTTCAAAAATTATTTTCTTGTCCTTTCCTTTCCCTTCTCTTTTTTTTTTTTTTTCCCAAGACAATGATACATTTTTGTTTATTTTTAGGGCTTACTACTAATTTTTTGCTTACTGCTTCCCAGTCCTTTGGGAATATTTTCTCATGTAGAAATCATGGATTTGTGTTTTCCATAACGATCACCATTGTGTCCTTCTGCCTGCCCCCTGCAGCAGCACTTTTTCTTCTCTCTGCTTTTTAAAATATCTAGAAGAGCAACTGGATCATCTAGGAATGCCTCATCTCTAGGAAGATATTGTGAGCTACCAATCTTTCTAGCATGCAAATGTTGTAAGTAAAAGAATTTCGAACCATCTTCTAGTGATAACAAATATATACAACTTTGCCAGTGTGAAACAAGTCACCAGTAAAGAACTTTCTTGATGTTAGACTAGAGTAAATGTCACATCAATTAATAATTCAGTAATATTTCTTCAGCTACTATTTTCACAAGAAATGTCTATATTTGTCCAGTGTTTGAACAAAAGAAGAGAATGGAATGAAGTTTTAGAACTGCGTTCAGACAACTGGAAGTTATGCTTGTCTTAAAATCTCTGCCTGTTTTTACACTGTATTTTGGTTGTTGATTCCACAGTACAATCAGTAACTACACTCAATAGTATAGTAGATTTTTCAACTTTAATCTCACTGTCTTCATTTCATGAGGAGATTGTGATGGCTGACTCCCATTTACTCAAGAGTTCAGCATTCAGATAATTGCCTAATAAAACACAGTCAATGAGAAGCCTTAAAGAATGACACTTTTTTTTTTTTTGGTTGTTATCGTTTTAAACACAAATCTTGACAACCAGTTTTGGCTAGCACACAAAGTGGTATACAGAGTGCAAAGGAGATTTGTATATATGCATGAAAACTGATACCTGTATTATCTCAGTTATCAACCATCTCATAAAAAGATTATTTATATTTTCCAGTCCAAGAGGAGGTTAAGATGCAGTTAGATCTGTAAGTAATTTAGTAAAAATGTAAACAATTAATCATTAGTTCGTAATTCACATTTTAATGTTTTTTTTATTGGTTGCTCTATTTTCTCATAGGTTTTTTTGAGGCTTGTCTAAAAGAAAATATGCTATTCATTTGAGCCAAACCACAGTAAAATGATTCTTTCTAACTCTAAAAAACCCAATCATTCCTTTTCATATTTTATAATAACATATGACATGTCAATTTAAACAAAATACACAATATTTGCTGACTGTAGTAAAAGGTTGATATTAAAATAAAGTATGCTGCTGTTAAGACCAGATAATTGAGCATACTGAAGTGCAGGTAGTATCTGCTATAGCAAATGCAATACAAAACCCTCATATTTTCCTAACAAAGGGTGCTCATACAGATAATATTTCGTATCTAGCACTTTCTCGGTGTGACTATTTAGCAGAAATCTCTATTTTTTTACACTTATGCCACAATAAATTTTAAAATATGTGTATCAGACCTAAACAGTTTAGTGCCAAAAAATGCTGTAAAATATTAGTGATGTCTTTTTTCTGGGCAATGCTGTGTGTGTGTCTGTGTTTGTGTATGTCTGTGTCTGTATTTTAAAAAGCAATTTTACTCCCTCGAGTTTGATTTGATTCTTTCTGAATTTACCCTGTGTGAACCACCATATGTTCTTCTACTTCCTATATTAACAAAAAAAAATGCACAGACCCTCAAAGTCATAGTACACCAGTATTCTAGTGCAAAAAAAAAGTCTCTTGCTCTCAGTTCAATATTTTACAGAATTTTCAAATTTTTAGACAAGCTATTTTGCAGTTCTTCTTTTCCTGTAAAAATTTACTCTCTCTTTCACTCATGCCATATGGACATGTATCCTACTGTGTTTAGTTTAACACAAAACTCTCTATACTTCAGGCTTCTTGCCTTTTTGCTTTTTTCCCCCAAGTACTGTATGGAGTGTAATCATTTGTATTTGCTATTTCATGCCATTTTTCTTGTCTCCTTCCCTTAAATTGTGCTTACCTTGTCCAGGCTAACACTTGCCCCTGAAATACTAGATCCCAGAAAGAGCTTTTTTCAGGTCTTACTAGAGCTCTGCTAGAACTTTTTTACCTGGATTCTTTTAAGGTTTCCTCCTTATTTACCAGTCTGCTCCTGACATATCACTCTAAATCATTCCCTACAGTAATCATGTTCTTTCCAGCTTTGTTCCATAATTTGCTGCCTCTAACAGCAAATAATGGCTGCTCCAGAGGGAGGAGACATGGTGGCAATATCACAGATACTTTGCTCGTTCCTCACCCAGCGCCATTCAGGCCATGATCTGGAGGACAGGCTGGCTGTGCAAAGGCTCCTGTTGTTCTGCTGTCTGACCAGTGACACACAGCAGGACACACCCCAGCCTGAACTGTCTTCTCATCTCCTTTCTCCCATTCCCATCCATGCAAAACTGCATTTGCCCCTGCAAATTTTTACTAATTTATGAAGAATCAATCTCCTTAGGCCCTTGTAGCACAGAACCATCAGCAAGAAACAGGTTTTGGATGCTTTGCCAAACAAAACTCCAGGTGTTCAGGTGTTCCCTCTAGCCCAGATTATAGGCTCATTATTTAACAGTGTATTTGATTCTGTCATAATTTTTATGTATAATGAAAACTTGAAAGTGATATACTACATTCTTTTCAACACAATTTTACTGCAGTGAATCTGTGACTTACTGTAATATAATATGTAGAGCTGCAAGAGGTAAACTGTTTTGCTATGCATTCCTACACGCAGTTTTTGTTATATTAATGATACGAGCTGTATGGTTCTTGAAGCAGGAGTAGGGAAAGAATGCTATTTCATTTTGGGGTACCTGTGAATAAGAAGTATAAATAACTTCCTATTCGTGTTGTTAAATCTTCAAGAAAAAAAAAAAAAAAAGCCAAACAAAGACCAAAATCTCAAAGTAGTATGGAAATGAAACAGAACAATCCACTCCAAGTTATTCCATATTTAATATGTTTGAATAAAATCTGTATTTGGCTTATCTTTTCAAAGATAAACCTCACAAGAGTTCAAGTTGTTTTTCCTTTTGTCTAGAGGTCCTCTAAATTTTAATGGCTTATATTATACCTGTGGTTCATCACTGAAATTTACCTTAGTTTTTGAGGTCTCTACAGTAATTGCCTCTTGAAAAGGTCTGCTCATCTGTTGCCACATTAGCATGTTAACTGTTCATTAAAACGATGGAATCTTGCGTCTATGTCCAGTGAGCTGTGGCATGGGAAAATGGTGGGAGGAAATACTGTTGCAAAACTACCGGCAATATCTGCTTAACTTTACCACTTCTTTTTCTTGTGACTGCTTGTCTGCCATGCTGAAATAGAATCACGAAAAATTTTGAAGGGAGTTTGGGGTCCCTTAGACTTTAGAACAAAGTCATGCCTGCACACCTTTTGCAGTCCATGTGTAAAATCTGTAATCTGATAAATCAAAATAAATTTACACACAACCAAATTTGAACTTTATCAGGTTTCTTTTCCCCTCTTCTGCAAATAAGTTGCAACACAGTATACAACTAAAATTCAACTCCTGGTCAAAATGTTTTATCTTTTTGTTTTTGGGAAATGGAAACTCCAGAGGGACCATAACTGAGATAGAATTTTAGTGTAGGGTTTTCCAGAAGGGGAAAATAAATATGACAACTTTAAAATAGACATAAATACAATTTTTTTTTTAAATTTACAATTTATGTAGTCTTTTTCAGAGAGGAGAAAAATACTTGAGTTTTAGTTCTGTTTTGCCTCCAGACAATGTACTCAGAAGTAGACAATTATCATCACAAGACCTATTTGAGCAATTAATTTTTAACATTGTCTATCATTTCCTTAAATAGGTTTTACTTTTACCTAGTACTGTGGCCAAAATCTTGATTCTGTAAATATTAATAGAGAATAATTTTGCCCCAAAATGGATCTGAAGTCTATGTGAGTGAGGATAAAGAGAAACTAGAGTTCTTCACACTAAAAGTATGTATCTTGAAAACCTTGTCCTGCTTCTTCCTCCCCCTTCCCTTCCCTCATCAAACATATGAAAGGCTGAAGCCCACTTATCTCAAGCACTGTCTTTCACAATTTTCCAGTGTGATTGCTACATTCATTTGGGATACTTGGCTGATAGATCCCTGGCTTTCATCTTGTGACAATGGAAAGGAGGGTATTCTCAGCGACAGGCCAATAATAAGAAACAAATTCCTACAAAGCTGATCCCAAACAAGTGGAGCCTCTTTCACATGACTTTCAAGCTCAGTACAAGGCATATCTATATTAACTGGCATTCCCCAATAGGTATGTAGTAATGACACTGAACACAGGAGGAATCATTCTCCAGAAGATTATGGTAAAGAAACAGCTTCAAAGCAGAGAAAGAAAAGTGGTACCTTCCAGAAGCAATTTTGATGTATCTTTAATCATTTCTATGTGCTCAAATACTCCAATGATTAGTGCCATAGATATACCTATAAATAAATCACAGAATGTTGGAAAAACATCTCTGAAACATAAACTGAAGTAGTCATCATCTGTAATGCACATGAGAAATATTTAATTAGCTGTGCAAGTGAGCTGACATGCAAGTACAGTATGTTAATTTGCAGAATTTTCTTTGAGGAACACAAGCTGTTCCTGAAGTGTATGAAAATGAAAGTAGCTTATACAAAATTAAGTTCTGAGATCAATGGCTGAACTTCTTTAGCATCTCTAAGTAGCACTTGGTAAAAACACTGCAGTTAAGAGTTGATCAGTAATTTAATTAAAAATTCAAATGTCAAAGTGTGATGTTATTACCATTATAATATTATTCCAGTAATAGCAGGACTGTTGCAAATGAAGTAGACAAAAAAAAAAGGAAGTTAAGAGATCAAATATGTTATAAAAGTGAATAAAATAAAAGGACAACAGAAAAAAAAGAGACAACAATTAGAGGAAAAAAAAGTGTTAACATTAAAATGAAGTTGACAAGAATTGGAAATATCTCATGAGCTGTAATACTGTAATAAAATATTAAGTTCTTGTTGCCAAATGCCATAGTGTCATCTAAAATAATGAGGTGGGAAAAGAACTATGATCGCTAGGTAAGATTTCAAGAGATCTTCAACTCTTGTAAGTGGAATAGAACAGTTTCGTTCTATGCTGGAGATGAAAATCTCCCCTACTTGGAAACAATCAAAGAGATTATTATTAACAAGGTGTTTGGGAAGTTAAGAACAGAATATCTTTTCAAGAACTTTACTAAGAAATAGAAGGTTAGAAATAGCATGATAGTTAGCAATGGAATTTGAACCTCATAAAAGCTTCTTAAGAGAGGGTGCTGAGAAAGTAACCACTTTAAAACCTCCAGGAAATGTGGCACTGAAGAAGTGATCATTAATAATGGCTGTTACATGGCAGGAGAATCAGAAGAAGGAAAGTCATCAAACATAAGGTAGAGTGAAAATGTTTGTGTTTCTATATAAGGTGATATTAATTGAATCGTGTAGGCAGACCAGGGAGTAACCAGACTTGTAATAGGACAAGGATAATTAACATTTACAAAAAGGAAGGAAAACACACTTGGGTTAAGCATCACATTAGATGTGTGCTGCAGTCTTTTCTGTAATCAGGAAAATTCCATTTATTATTCACTAAACAAAAGATTCAAATTTATTTTAAAAGACTGACTAAATGAAGGAAGAAAATGTTTGCAATGTACTTTCTAGCTGATAGATTTATAGGTCAGAGTATCAACATTAAAAAGGATTTCTCAATTTCAGAGTGGAAAATAAATTACATAGTACACTGAGTTTTTATGTCACTATGATCAAAATCTTACACTGATATTTAGGAGTTTAGCAGGGAAAAATAGTTATATGTTGTTCAAGGGGGATGAAAATCATAAGTATAAAACCAAAATCATCTGAATTAAAGATTATTATACAATGGAATGGCAGCACATATTTCCAATTGCACTCTTATAGTTTCTTCTGATTTTGTGCCCTAATATTGAGGTACACTTGGGGTTGATGAAAATCTTTTCTAAAAATAGGATGTGAATCATATAAGGTAGTCTCTGAATTGCAACAATTTAAAAAGAAATGTATAATCTTACATATTTTACTCCTTCCTTTTATTTTTTGACTGGTATTTGTACATTGGTAGATATATGTGAATTCAATTTAACCATACAGAGGAAATATTAACAATCTACTTAGGAAAATAATAAAAATATATCATTTTATTTCAGATTTTGAGAACAAACACAGTGAACTTTTACCAGAGAGTTATAAGCAAAAATTAAACCGTGTTTAGCTAAAAGCCGAGAAACAATAACTACTAAAAAGGCAAGGAGAAAATGTCAGACTATGGCATTTAAGGATAGAAGGGATAGCTAGCATTGGAGAAAGAAAAAATACAGCTTTAAAATGTAACAAAATTGTATATATAAATTTTTAAATACCGAGTAAAACATATGTCAGTGAAAGAATAACAGAAAGAAGCAAGATGTTTAAAAGAATATGATTTGGAAGGGTGTTTCAGGTTAACTAGAAAAGAAAGGTCCAAAAGAGTTTCCTCAAGAATACAAATTGACTTCAAGAAAGTACATGTAATAAGATGGAAAAAATAAAAATGGCTTAGAAATAGAAGGCTAAGTGGGAAGTGTGGCAAGTATGACAATGGATTCTGCTCCACATTGAGGAACCTCTATGAAAACAAGTAAGGCAGGATGAAGTACAATTTATACAGCAATAACATTGCCAAGAACTAGTCTGTATTGTAGGTTGACTTACTCAACATAAATAAGTTTTGCACAAATTTTAAAGTAATCACTTGTTACAAGCATTGTCTTTAAGAAAACATAATTGTGTCCGAGATAAAAAGAGTAAATGATATAAGGAGAAAGAAAGGAAAAAAGAAAAGGAAAAGATTAGAAAGCCCAAGACCAGGAAGCTTCAGAGGAAAGAAAAAAAAATCCAACAACAGTATAATAGGTGCATTGTAACTAGAGAAAAATAAGGATGATTAATGGAAGGTGAAATTAAAAGAAGTGATGTAAGAGCAAAGAGTACTACAAGGTCATCTATAGCAATGAGCTATATGAACCCTGACATTTTTACAATGGGTTTTCAACAGAGTGAACTGATCCTAAAGTATAGCAGCTTGAGTGGGACAGAGGAGAAAGAAAGAAAAGGTTATGTTGCAGCATGATGGAAAAAAAGCTTGTCTTAAAAAATTAAGTCTTTTCAACAGCTAAAGCCTCGGAGAGTTCCTTAGTGACCTGATTTGTCAAATGGATTTTTGTCCCTTGCTTGGTATTTTCAGTTCACTGCATTCTCTTACCCCAGGTTTCAGTAAATAATATCTAAAAAAATTTAAATGCTCTAACATTTAATTTAATATCTTTCCTGCATTGAGTTTCCCCATCTACTTAGTGTAAACATCTTAGGATCTCTTTAAGACTATGTGCTGACTATTGATGGCAATCCAAGGGTCCCAAACTGCAGGAAAAATATCTAGTTCAAAGTATCACTCCCTACAGCTATGGATTTCGACTGGAGATCTTATCTCAAAATCACTTTTTGTAGTAACCTACTGCTCTACTAAACACTAGTAACACAAATCAATCTGGCATTCCCAGAAGCCCAGGGAGAATTCTCACACAGCTTTCACTGTAAATGCATTCAGGTTGCAATAGTTGATCCAGAATCAGGGTTTCTCAGAAGAGTATGCTGCTAAAAAAATAAACTCCTGGAAATAAAAAAATAAAAATAAATAAATAAAAGGAGATTAATCTACAAAATTGCAAAATTGTCTGACCAGAAATCTGTATACCTGCCTTTCTCCACCAGGCAGGGGATCAATGAGAATGCATTGCTTGGAACGCCAACCACATTATAGTGCCTGAGAAAAACCTGAACATTATCAGGTTTTTAACTTGCACATTTTGTCCCTTTTCACATAGTATACAAAAAAATCCCCCCTCTTTCATCTTGCAATATCACTATTGCTTCTGCATGTGAAAGCAGATTGCTCTTTTGTTTTGTTTTCTCAGGCACTTTGACTGAGGTGAAAGTGAAATATGTGAAATACATGCATTGTGATCTAGATAATGGTATTGTTTTGTTTTGGTTTTTGTTTCACGAATGGATGGGGGAAAGGGTACATTCTTATTACTTCAGCACAAGCTGAATCTTGGGAAGGGGTGAGGTAGTTCAAACAAAAGAATGGGCACAAACTTGCTCATCTGTTAAGAATGTCGCAATATTTCAGGTACAGCACACCAGGAAAAAAAATGGCAGCTTCAATGGGCTTTGTCTGACACCCTAAGGAGAAATCAGGTGATTCTGCTTGTGCTTGTGCAAAGCTTCTGACACCCCTCTGCAATGGTCCTAGCACGGGAAAGGGAGAAAAGTACTTGAACAGCCCATCAGCACCAGATACAAAGAAGAGAAGAGGAAGGGAGCTGCTCAAAGCTGTTTCCTGTCCTTCTCAAAATGCAGTTTAAAGACATTGCTTATTTAACGCTTCTTATGGGGAGAGAGAGGGACATTCAGGATCTGAATTCAAATAAGATACATCTTTTAAATAAATTAGTGGAACTATTTTCAAGTCCTCTTGGGACATTCACATGTATAATTGCATCATTTAAAATATATTAAACCTTAGGAGAGAAAGGAAATTATTATATGATTTGCTTAATCTATTTTAAAAAAACAATATTGAGTTTCTTGATGGTTCTGAATTGACAGGTCCTTATGATCTTGTGATTGTTGTCAGGGACTCCTTTTCCTGCTCTGTTCTTCAGCCTTGTATGCCATACAAGACTTAGACCCACTGAGAGTTTGTGTTGTACTATATTTAATTAGGTCGTTACTCATTTTGCTGTTGATACCTGAAATTTAATGAAATGGCTTCTAAGGGTGTCAATGGTAACAATAAATTATATCTACCCTGCATTAATAATTAAAATCTGCCTTTTAAAATGCTGTTCAGGGGTGTGGTCTCAGTTACTGACTGGGACCTATGTACTTAACCATAGGTGTTAGCCATATTAAACTCTGAGAAATCACATATTTGGACAAATGTGCATTTCATTTTAATTCTAAGATTTGGGGAATATTGTTATTACCAGTGGAAAGGACAATGGTCTGTCATTAGGCCTCTTGTCATTTGGGATGACTTGCATTTTGCTTTCATAAAATTGATTGGTTTCTGCTGAAAGTAAGCTGCTCAAAGACTTGGCAAACAGCATGAATCTAAGGGCCTTCTGTACATGGTATAAGTCCATTGAGTAGAAATGAGGAGACACATGACCTATATTTCTAGATAATGCTCTGTACTGGCAGCTAACCCGCCTGTATATTTTGTTTTATGATTAAACACATATTGATGGGTAAAAGAGGCCTTTGTACTTTTTCTATTAAATTTTGCTATTAGGCAGCTTTTAGCTTACTTACTGCACAATTAGTCTTCTTGCTTCTCACAGGAGGGCCCATTTCTTCTCTTCTCCTAGGATTATCTGAGGTTGATCTCAGTCCCTCTTGTTGTAATTTATGTATTTAGGGAAGAAGGTTATCTTGCAGTTTGAATACAGAAGGCAGAGCCTAGGGAGTTTTAGCTTCCAACACAGTCCCACTGAGCACTTGAAGGTTCTTCAGACCACAGTTCTGTGCCCAAATTCTTTTATTGACCTAGCTGAAGTCCTTCACTTTTGGGAAGCCAGCTGAAGATGTTCAGTTCACTTGAGATACCATTCCTTACAATGTTGTATTCTATTATTAATGATATCCTCCACTGATACAATGGAGACAAAAATTTCTTGCAAGATTCCCATAAAAAAAAAAAAAAAAACAAACCAAAAACAAATGACCAAATAATAGGTATGGTAGTATAACTTCCAGCCTTTAAGCAAACACAAAGAATTTTAATGCATATTAATTACAAATTTAAACCATAAATTTTAACTGGCTTTTTAAAAGTAATTCTCTGTGGGCAGCTTTTGAATAGGAAGAATAAGGGATACAGAGGAAGTTTAACTGAAGAGACACTATTTCTTTTCCTAAAGAAAAAACAAGCAAGTTTTCATGATAACTCAGACTTCCCTCAAGTCTTAAAAAGAGCAGTGTTCAGCCTGTCTCCTGAGAGTTTTCTATACAAAGTTACTGTTGATGCTCCCTCCACAGACCCGGCCAGAGAAACCTATAAAGCATTTTTTATTCCCAGACTGTTAATATAGAAACATCATGAAAATATGAAAAGCTGTGTCTGTGACTGCCTGTGAAGAGGCAGAGGAAAGAACAGTGTAACTAAGGTAGAAATTCCTTTCACTACCAAAAGAAAGGGGTGGGGAAGACTTCCTGTGATGACTTTGGAGCAAGCACTGGCTTATAAATGGGAAGATGGGAAAAGGAAAACAAAGATAACGTGTATTCACCACCACCATCATAAGCAACATTTCCCTACCTCTGCCTGTCTCCCTCCCCAGAAATATTGTTCTATCTGTTAAACAAAGAAAGAAAATAAAATCCAGTGGGGAAATCTTTTCCTTCAACAGGCTTTAGGAAGATTCTGGCAAGGCTCAGACCTCTCTCATCAGAGAAAATAAGCCTTTTTATATCAACAGAATGAAAACATTAAATAGCAGTTTCTACTCATATCTGCATTTTTAGTTCCTCTTTCAAACTGGGGGTCAGAAAAATAAGCTTTTTTCTGATCCCTGTTACAACACTGTCAGCTGCAAAAAGTCATCTGCTCCATCAGAGGACCTAAATGCCACTAAACAGAACCCACAGGGACAAGCAGAGAATTCAGACACGCATACAAAGGAATCACAAGAACATTAATCTTTTCAAGAACCAACTGACAGTACATTTCAGAAAGCACATATAACTCAATTAATGTTTGTGCTCACAAAACCTTTTAATTTATGAACTATAGCTCTTGGGGTTTGCTAAACAATTAAAATCAAATCTAACTTCTCCCCTAAATTTTGCAAAGCATATTTTATAAGTTTAATTCCTGCAACATTAGCAGGAACAGTTCATCTACATGACCCTGAGAGTAAGAAAGGAAATCTTATTGCTCAGTGATCTGCTGTCATCAATGGACAAAAATTAAATGCTTTTGCTAATCCTTTCACTCTCACCAGCCACTGACCATGAAGCTTTGTTGACCTTGCTGGAAACCCTGGCATGAATTATTGAGAGGCACTTGAGCAAGCTATTCTTTTCTCTCAGGAAACAACCAGAGGGTAGTAGCTGCTGATTGCTCTTTTGCCTCAATGTGGTCTTATGCAAGATACTCTGTTCCTTCTATTTGATATACACTCTACATTGTTAGAGCAATTCAGCAATATGTTGTAAACACTGCGTCTGGATGTGATCTGAACTGTACAGTCACGGCCATGGTGAAAGTGGAACTATAGTTCAAATCAGATAAAACAGAGCTGTTGCTGCCAAATTACTTGAAAAACCTTAGGAGGAGATGAATATATATGAAAATATATTTCTCTGCTAATGTCAATATTATTAACTTGCTTTTCACAGTAAGACCAACTGTTTAAATGTCTGGGTACTTTTAAATGGCCAGCAGCAGTTATTCTTTTCTTAAGTGGTTTTCAAATATCATTTTGAGTGGGGGACTTAGCTGTGGAAATACCTGGTGCGCCTCTTCAATGCTGGAATTTCAGTGTTGCACCTTTTAACTGTGGCTACATGCAGAGCTTTTTCAGTTTCTCACTTGGTGGCCTGTAGCAATTTGAACCCATCCAACTTCAAAAATCACTTCTATTTTAAATGGCCACTGATTAGACAAGCTGGGATGACCCAGCCTAATGGCTTACTGCCACTGGAGGAGGTAGTTGTGCTTTCTCCTTTCCTCAGGTACCTTCTAGAGCCTCCCTGGTGTGTACTGTAGCACACCTCTGGTTATTTGCTGAGCTAAGTTCTCAAAATGGGTACAAAATTCACCCAGGAGTTAAACCCATCATGTTTTATATGAATGAGCTACTTTTTTGATACATTTTTATTTTCTTAAGTATCTTCCTAAAAGGGAATTAAAAACTATAAATTAGGGTCTGGTATGCTGTTTTTAGAACTTCTTAATAAAGCCATTTTTCAATGTTGTGAGGTTTGATGGCCTCCAAAGGATGTTGCAGGAAACACTGACATTACCTTTTGCCATGTGGGGAACATAACATAGGCCAGAGGGTAGATTTCACTTCTGTAATTGACATTGGCTTAAAATATTAATTGTTCATTTTCTATAAAATTGTGTTGTGGTTCATGTTATCTCTGTACACAGAATATGATGAATGAATTTTAGAAACTACATGCAAGGTTTATTCAATAAATGAAGTCATTCCACAGTTCCTTGAAACTTTCCTAATTCCTATTTACAAGAGCACCAAAGTCCCATTAAAAAATGGGGGAAAAAAATCAGTAGACACTTTTTTTCCAGTGATGAAATAGGTTAATTTCATAGCTGACTTGAAATCTTGTGACAAGTTATGGTATTCTATTATGCCATTATTAGTAGAAGACATAATCCCTTGCAGCTGTGGTAACTCATGATAACGCACAACATATACCCATCAAGATATCTCCTGACAGCAATGAAATTAACTCATGTCACCCCTGTGTCTAACAGAATGTTCTTGCAGCTTCCTCTTAGTATGCTGTTCTAGATACAAATGAATTGTTATATGGGGAAAATGCATCTATTAGAAACAATTGCTTATACCAAAATTTTCACTGGCTTCACTGTACATTTGATGGCAGATGTTTCAAGCAAGGTAAGCAGACATTACAGGTAAATGACTGAAAGAAAAGAATTCATAGTTATTGCTTACTTCTTAACTGTATGTTATCCTGAACTTCAACAGGATCTGTAGAACTGCTCTGCACAGTTATTTCCAACACATCGTTGGTGAGGTTGAAATCCGTTTCTGTGTTCTCTGACTCAGAATCAGTGTGTGAGCCAAAGCCTAAAACCATTGCAAAGTCTGCTGCTGTAAGGAGCTATTTTGAAATTATAGGATGATGAAAAAACTGTTACTTACAACTTTGTTTTATCTCCTAAACTAATACTTCTAGTACAGAATTACTTATGTGACTATGAAGCTTTGAGAACATGTTTTTTTATAGTTAGTTCCAAATTGCTGCGATGAAAATATATTTTACAATATTTCAAAGAGGAGGAAGAAGGCAAATCAGATGATAGCAAACACATTTCAGCAACACTTTAATATGGTACTTCTAATGACTTTTTAAAATAAGTGTTTTGCAATAACAATTAAATAAGCAAAGAGATAAAAGCCAGTATTTACTGTCATGTGTATTCTCACTTTCTGACAGGTTTCCATAATCAAGCACTTCCACATCACAAACATTATACAAACACTCTGTAGTCCCAGCACAGTTATTCCCAACTTAACTTCATGTACTGTTTCCCTGATGACTAAACCAGTTCTGACTTTCATTTTTTATTTAAAAACAACAACAACTGAGCTCCAAATTAGTCTCATGGAATACCCTCAATTTAACTCTTTTAATAAAATGGAAAAGTTAAAAGCAGCTTGGTCACAAGGGGAAGTGTTACTTAAAGCTTGAGTTTGGCCATCAGCATTACAGAAATAAAAGACAGCTTTAAAAATAGAGACTACTGGCTTTATCACTGGTCTGCATTGCTTCCCTTGTGGGTAAGCAGCTTTTAGCTTTAAATTTTTATTAAATAAAAAGAACAATAGAATGCTTTATTTTTTTTCCTTGATTTGGGCAGATCCTATTTTAGGAAACAAAAGCCAATAACTGTAGAAAAATAAACAGAATACTAACTGTGCAAAAGGTGTGATTCTCAGCATTTGCAAGTTAGAAAAGTATTAACTTTTCCAATAAATAAAGCATATATTCATTTTGAGACTCAAGAATTTGACAGTACAAATTGACACAAGCTGGATTTAGAAACAGCAGGGTTTTACAGATTGTATTTCATACAATGTGACAATATAAATTGTAAATTTATAATAAGTAATTAATGAAGGTGTAGGAAATAGTGCAGCTGTGTTCCAAAGACTAGTCCAATTACATCTTAACAGCAATAAAAATTGCTTACTGCCACTAAAACTCCACCATTTAGGCTTTCAAAGAGGCATGCAACATTTTAATGGCAGTCTACTGAGAGGCTAATATCCTTTGCTGGACTTTGAAAATATAAAGATAAAAGTTTAAAGGCAGAGGTGACTGGGGGAAAGGTGTGTCAGTGAGAGTGTACCGTGCTGCAAGAATTTTGATTGCACTGCTTTGGGATTGCTGCGTGGATCTTGCCTTCCAAACCTTCAGGCACCTCAAGGCCCCCCCTCCAAAGACATTGAACCTCTTAACCGATGCATTGATTTAAAGTTGTTTTAGAGAGGCCAGCTGTGATCCAGCTGAAAAAGGTTAGATGCCTGAACCTATAAAAACAAACATGGGACAATATCTTTGCTACACTGAAGTGTCTGCCTCCTTCTTGTTTTTTTTGCAACCTTTTTCCAAGTGTCTGTGCCTGGCCCTCTTCCCAGAAACTACCTGCTACTGTTTCTGCAGGTGTTGTACTCCTGCTCTGGAGAAAAGATTGCAGAAATACGTAAAGGGGATGTAAAAAGACAGCATTTTCACAAAATCAGAGGGTTTTTAGAAATTGTATGTATTTTTCAATGGCTAGTTTATCCTGCAGCTTTCAGTTCCCTTAAATATCACCTTGCAGTATTATGTATTTTGCTGTCCTCAGCTTCTGTCCTTGTACTTCCTGGGTCGGAAGCACCTTCCAAGGTAGGCGTGAGTCTTACACCGCATTTGTTGAGAAACAATGTAAATCTGGGGAACCATTAAGTCAATGGAAAATGTAGCACATGGAACTGCAAGTATCATCAGAGGAATTAATAATGAATCAGAGAAGGTACTCTCTTAATAAAAAACAAATGAACAAATAAACAAGATTTTATATGCTACAACCTAACTATAAAAGATCTGTAAAACTAATTGCTGAGGATCAATTTCTGTTCAGGAAAGAATTCTGAGTGGTTCTGGTACAGAGGAAGACTACTAGGATGATCGGGGAAGGAGAAGAGGAGGTGCTAAAAGACCTTGGATATTGCTTAGCTTAGAAGAATGAAGGCTGACTGTAGGATATAATGACATAAAAAAGCTTTAAAAGTTTAAAATACCAGGCTGACAGAGGAGCTGTTATAACTCGTGTCAACATTGTTAACTAGACCCAAACAATAATGGTCTTGAAATAGTATGATGACTTTAATATTCACAAATTCTGAAGCATCTAAACACCGGTAGATAGATGAGATGAAAGATCATATCTGTTTGTGATAGCTGGGACTTGATTTGATGAACCAGATTGTCCCCTCCTGTCTAAAACTGATGCAAGTTATTATAATTTAAAAGTCCTAGTAAAGTATACATTTTGATTGAAGCAGCAAGCTCAAGGCACCAAGTAGATGACTCAGATCTGTCAAAATAGCTCACTTGGCCCACCCAACAAAAAGGTTGAATGAAGCTTTTTCAGTAATGTTAAAACTTAAATAACATTGCTGAAATCTTCAGTTCTCTGAAAAATTGCAACTGATCTGACTACACTGTTGTCTTTGGCAAGTTATTTTGCGTATTGAAAGTTTCCTTTATTTTTATATGGATCAATTTTCTTTGGCTTGTTCTTTATAAAAGGACAAAAGGATAATTGAGAAGGCACAGAATGTAGCATTGTTTTTGTCATTCTACCAGTGCAGTGGTGCAATACATTTCTTTTGGAAATATAAGGAAGAAAGTAAATGGTCAGGATGGAATCTCCAACACAAGCTTCAAGATTTTTATATGAATTTTTGAAGTAATTTTCTTTTCCCATATGACAACATCTCACTTTCAGGGCACATTCTTTTTAATAGAATTAAATGTTGTGAGGATAGAAAAGTTTTGCAGCAATAGAAGCAGTAGAAACCAAATATGGAGAAACAGCATCAAAACACCTGAGGAAGTTAGAGCTCTGGTACTTGAAAAGAAAATCTATCCTTGCACAATACTTTTTAAGGTATATTACTTAATAAGCATGTTCTGTGTCAGCTACTTACTCCAGTGTTTTATTCTGAAAAAGTAAGTTATGGATATGAGTAGTTTGAGAAAATATTTTCCAGGGAAGAAGGCTGAAAGCTAACTGAATTAATTGTAACTTGATGATGCAAATTAGGGGAATATATTTTTCCCCGATTACTAAATATGTTTAGAGAAAATCAAATTCATTATTAAAAAATAAACACACAAGCTATAATTAAACTGTATTTACCTTTGATATATGCCTGTTAGCTGAAAATATCCCCAACTGTTGGTTATAAACTTTCTGATTAAAGTGTCTCCTGCCAAAACTCTGGTTCTGTTGAAGATTAAAGCAAGTAACTTGTGGTTTCTTTATTGTAGCTGGCTCTGACAGCATGTATAAACTGACAGGAAATTTCCATTGAATCCATGGTGTTTCAGGATTCTGCTAGATGTGCATATGCACATACACAGGAAGGTTCGGTGGAATTCTAGCTTTAACAGGAAATGGTGGAATATGAAGTTCTCAGGAGGCAGGGCTTTGAGGATGTCCTGATTCACTACAAAGTCTGTAGAAGGAGGTGAGAGTACCTGGCTACCTACGTCAGGCTTGGCACAAAGGAGTATTTTCTTCTTTCCTCCCTTCCATGGAAAACAAAATGTGAGCATGTACCTGTCAGAGCAATTCCTAAGCAGGCACTAAATGAGCTAATTCTGGAACTGGAAGCAATAAAGCTGCTTCAGACTGAGGTTACGCCTGAGCTAATTGCCCAGGTGCAGTGCTATGCTTGAGAGGCTACGCTGCTCCAAGTAATTGTAAACTTACCTGCTCAGGGATGTCTAACATATTGCTTCATTGTAATATTTAGACATAACTCAAATGAATCATCAAAAAGCCAGAAAATATCAAAACTGAAGTTCTTTCAGTTATTTTATATGGTCACCTGTGGTATGTGCATTGCAGTAGCATTCTTAATTGCGCAGCAACTGTGTATTATTTTTGTGGGATCACTGCCTTATTCACTGAACACACTTGGTGTCTAAGTCTAAGCTGCACCGTGAATTGCCATGATGTAAAGCATTGTGTATTCTACTTTGTAATGTCTGAATGATGTCTTGTGAAACAGAATGACGTCTACTGCTTCTTGTACTGAAATAGGTATACAGTGTGCAATGAGTGGATGTAGGATTAGCTCCAGGGTAAAGATGACTTTCATACACATCTGGCTTTCATCCCTTTCTTTTCCAGCAACTTTGTGAATGACTTGCTGGAAGACCCAAAGGATTTGATTTCTCCATTTCAGTTACTCGTTAGTAAAATAGGGGATCATAATCCTTCTTGGTTAAACAGGTTTTCTTAATAGGTAGTGTATAAAGCTTTATGAAGCAAACTAAAATCTAACAGAGCATCAAATGAAAATCTAAGAAAGACACTAAAATTTTTTTCATTGCAGAGCTTGACCAACATGAAGTACAGGAGTCACAGTCGACATAAAAAGTAGTGTTGAATACTCTTTTCTTTCAACAGTGATGGCAAAACCAGCATGTGTTTGCATAACAATGCAATAAAATTATCACACAAATTACTCTGACCCATATAATGACTTCTGACTGATTTGCTTGCAGACCTCTTATATTCTAATGTGGCTTTCCATGCTTTTATTCTTCCATCCCTTATGTACTTGAAGGTAAAACAGTCTCTTTTCAATAACCTTTCCTTAAATAAGCTGTCCAGAAAAAGAAATTAAACACTGAAAGTGTTCAAAAGATGTGTGGATGTGATACTTAAGAGCATGGCTTAAGGTGGTGGTGCTAGGTTGATGGTTAGATTTGATGATCTTTAAGGCTTTTTCCAACCTTAATGGTTGTACGATTCTGTGAAATGAAAAGCCGAATAGTTTAGTGACCAGACTTCTTCACTGGGGACATGTAAGGCAAATTTTCTTTGCAGGTCTATCACCATCTTTCTAAAGGGCTTGGGAAAGGTTTACTTCGTTCTTGTGTCCCTGTGATTCTTTCTCACCTCATATCTCTTGGGTATATTCAGCTATCAATGTGTGTGTAGAGCTGGGTTGTCTCTAGTATAAATTTGAATAGTGTACAGCACCCTGAGGGTCCAGTTTCATCTGGCTTATGTAAGCAATGGTAAGGTCAAGCAAGCATGCTAATAAATTAAATTGGCTAATCAAATGTGTAAGAAAGAGTCAACTGGAAGCATGTAACATGTAAATGGATAAATATATTAATCCAAACAAACTTGTTTGCATATACTGAAGTCAACAAAGGATCAGAACACAGATTTATAGTTTTGGTGCAGAAAAACTTGTCTCATCTGACCAGTAGAAACCATAATAACTTCCTCCACAACTTTTTCAGAACGTGAAACTTCCATCCTATCAAAATTTGCTACTTTTCTGATATTTTCCCAGGCATATTTTAAAGACAGACATGTGAAAACCACAAACATTAATCCAAGAGTCACTTTGAAAAATGTGTTGCTTAGTCATTCTAGCATTTCCAGTACTATAATAGGAAATGTTTTCTCACTTCACAGAAGTAGTGTAACTTTCAGATACCTCAGTACATGGCACAGTAGATATTAGGCGTTGATTAGCATTATTGAGTTTGTGTGTACTATGTTCTGATTACGGTATAATGTCCATTAAAACAAAATAATCCTTTAGACCTGGCCCACTCAAGTACATACAAAAGAATATATCTGTTCACATATAATAATAGTATGCTATTGCAACTTTATATTTAGCAATTTTCATGGAAAATTTTAGGTTTAATTACTGAGTCAAAAATCAAACTCTCTGAGTTTTTTAAGCTTTTGTGCCATCTTACCCTGGGATGTTAATTTGTGGAAATTGATACTGTATAAATAGCATGGCCAGGAGGACTAGAGCAGTGGTCCTCCTTCTGTACTCAACACTGGTGAGGCTGCACAGCAAATCCTCTGTTCAGTTTTGGGCCCCTCACTACAGGAAAGACATTGAGGTGCTGGAACATTTCCAGAGGAGGGCAATGGAGCTGGTGAAGAGTCTGGAGCACAAGTCTCATGAGGAGCAGCTGAGGGAGCTGCGGTTGTTTTGCCTGGAGAAAAGGAGAATCAAGGGGCCCTTCTTGCTCTCTACAACTTCCTGAAAGGAGAGCATAGAAAGTGGGCATCAATCTCTTCTCCTAGGTAACAAACAATAGGAGAAGAGGAATTGGCCTCAAGCTGTGTCAGTAGAGGTTTAGATTGGATATTAGGAAAAAGTTCTACACAGAACAAGATCGTCGAGCATTGGAACAGGCTGCCAGAGAAAGTGGTTGTAAGTATTTACAAGACACATAGATGTGGCACTAAGGGACATGGTTTAATATTGGATTGGTGGTGTTAGGCCAGCAGTTGGACCCCATGATCTTAAAGGTCTTTTCCAACCTGGGTGATCCTATGATCTGTTTCCTTAATAGAGAAAAACTGTGCTTGGACCCCAGGTTAGCTTTGTCTTGCCTACATTGTATTACAGCATAAGGTGTCCGTATGCCTCAAGTCTCCTAATAAAGGTGAGGGACATGGTCTTCAGTTACAATTTGAGTTCAGAACATTTTTCATGGCTTTTAATTAACATAGTACTTTTTCCATTCTAACTCTATCCCCTAACAATCAGGGTTTGATTTAATTTGTCTTACAATATTTTAATGAATTTTGAAATTTTGAGAAAGCTATCCTTATAATTTCTTTCAGTTCCGTGTTTCAGTTAGTACCTGCAACCAGCAATGAAGTTTTAGATTCAGCACATACAAGCCACTTCTGAACTCTTGTGCCTCTTGGAGGTCAGATCTAGTAGCAGCTGCAGAAATGACTGACACTGCTACATTGCATTGCTGGGTTCACTTCAGCTATCCTTCTAAAATTGCATTTGTCTTTGCTTTAGTATAGGAGAGGAGTTATGGAACACTTTTCTATTTGGGAAAAGGTGGAATGATATTATTTAGAAAATGAAAAAAATGTTCTTGAGAGTAGCAAATAGACCATAAGATACCTGGTTCATGCAGGAGTCCTAAGGATGAGGTTCTGGTAGTAGAAAGCGTATTATTTGGAAAGGAAATACACAGAAGATGAAGTGTTCATATTTCATAGCATCATAGAATCATTGAATGGCTTGGGCTAGAAGTGAAGTTTAAAAGTCACCTAGTCCAACGCCCCTGCAATGCATTTCAATCAGAACCTTTTCAATTTGATCAGGTTGCTCAGAGCCCTGTCCAACCTGACTGTGCCAGTTTGGACAAATTTGGAGGAAAATATCCTCTGATAGAAGGCAGGTTACAACCAGCCCTCCCCCACCAGGTTCGGGAAAAAAAAATTTTCCTCGGAGGAAAGTGAAAGAGATAAAAAACTATTTATTTAACAAACACACAGGAAAAGGATAATAATGCTAAATAATAAAACTTCTCACTCTGGAGAGAAACCTGGGGAAGATTTCAGAGTCCTTCTGTAGGTGTGGTCTCTCTCCTCCTCCTCAGAGCTGGGTCAGTGTGGGCCCACCTCCGGGGCCTCAGTGGAAAATTCTCCCAACGTGTTCTGATGTTGAAACAGTCCAGAAGAGAAGAAAGGAAAAACTGAAAACAAAAAACCAGGAAAAACCCAGGAGAAACAAAGTTCAACTCTCCATCTCCCTCCGGAGAAAAGGAGCCAAAAGCTGGCTGGAAAGCAAGAAGGGTGCATTCTCTGCGCTTCTCCCCCCAGCAGAGGAGTGTGTATCTGTGTCCTTGAGCAACTGTTTTGAAAAGTTTACTCGGTTTTTTCTCTCTCCCCTCTCAGGCTCAGTTTAAAAGCACAGAAAGACACAGGATTGATTTTCTGGGCATAGAGCAGCGAGAGGGGATACACATCATAAAGTCATCCCAAGACACTGACCTTGAAGATTTTCAGGGATGGAGATTCCACCACATCTCTGGGCAACCTGTTTCAGTGTTCCACCACCCTCATTATAAAATTTTTGCAGCTTAGATCTAGTCTAAACCTACCCTTTTTTAGTTTAAAACATTACCCTTTGTCTAATCAGAACAGCCCCTGCTAAAAGCTCTGCCCTCCTCTTTCTTATAAGTCTGCTTTTTATGTATTGGAGTGCCACAATGCTGTCTCCCCAGAGTCTTCTCCAGGCTGAACAATCCCAAAACTCTTAGCCTTTCTTCATAGGAGAGGTGTTCCATCTGTTCTCTGATATTTTTTGTGCCCCTATATCTCAGAAATGAGACAAATACCTTCTGGCTTGTGTATTTTGTTTGCATGTTTTAAGCTGTCAGTCTCGTTTCCTGTATGTTCAGTTCAAAATAAGGTCTCAGAAGATGGACATAAAATCCATTAGGACATTCTTATAATACTTTTGGTCCAGAGTATGTGTTCGTGCTGAGAAGATAGCAAGTTTTGCTATGCCACATAAAAGTGGATTTAAAATGGAAAAAATGAAGTTCTTTCCCCTTAGATCTTTCACACCTTCTAAGCACATGGTAAATATATAAAATGGTGGAGAGTCAGACTACTTCTCTTCTGAGTGCATAAAAGGATGGATGGATTTAATTCCCTTTGGATATCTGACCTTAATAAATTCTCCTACCCAGGGTTAGCCACTTACCCCTGTAGTCTGTCCTCTGCAGCTCTGACCCCAATCTTCAATTTCAAAGGATATTTGGTAGCAGAGGAGCAAAAAGCTGCCCATTTCATTGCTGCACAGTGCTTTAGAGTTAGGCAATCAGCTTATAGTAACTGCAACTGCCATTTTATGAATTCCCACCAAATCCTGAACTTTCTCAATAAATTATATGCTGCCTTCTCCTCCTCTTCTTCAATAGCCACACTTCCAAGCCATGTGTTTCAGTGCTCACGCCCAGACCTATTGTGCAATTCTTATTCCTAAACTGACACTGCTGCAACCCCAGACACTCACTCTGTGCCTGTGTTGATCTGGTTAACATAACACAGATAATGAGGTCTTCAAATTTTGTTTCCAGGGATTGTCCCTTACTGCATTATTTTGATTATAAAATACTGCTGTTTCTGTACATCTGTATCAGGGTGTCACAAGTTACATACCAATATGTATTAGCATTTCTTCAATCAAGCAAAAACTTACACATTTTTTCTTCTTTAGCTCCTGCTTCATTACTTGTGATTCATCATTTCCAGTGTTTTGTTCTGATAAATCTTCAAAATGATTTCATTTTTCTGCTATTATACAGTGTCAACTAGCTCACAAAAGCAGAAGAATAGTTATTAAAATGTTCATGCTTCACAAATAATATTTTGACTGTGGGATAGATATAAAAGTCCAGTAGGAAAAAATATTCTGACATGATTTGTAACACGCTATCTTTCAAATGGCAAAAAATATCAAAATGTAATTGAAACAGCCTGCTCATGATGCAATCCCCTTCCCATTTTCAACCAAATGAAGGAAGCACACAGTATGCATTTTTCTGTGAATCTCAGGGCTTAGCTCTACACAATATTTTTGTTGAAGCAGACAGTCAAGCAACTTTTCACAAAAGAAAAATAGTCAACAAACACTGTTATTGTTTTGACAGTGTTTGACTGAGAATTTGTTACTGAAAGTAATTCTATGTATGTTTGATTTTAATACCTAATTATGAGATTAATTTATCTATGTGTATTTGCAGGATATGGTCCGTTGTATTTAATGGAATGAGAGGGTGAAGGGGGAACTGTGAAAAGGCAAGTCTTGTTAAAATGAAACCATTATCTTACTAAAGGATGCAGAAAATATGGTGAAGAGATGAGAAATCCCTTTTGTTAAATGTGACCTGTGCCTTGTTTGAAAAGCAGAATGTTTACCTCTCCCTCTCTTCTCCCTCCATAATGTGTTGACCAGATTTTTCTCTGCAGATTTCTTTGGGCAGAGAAGCTACTTTGTGTAATGTAAGATTAACAAAATGTCATCTGAATGAAACATTGATAGACTTATGCATGAAACACAGTAAACCCTACCTTTTCTATATATTCATTCACTGTAATATAAAAAGTGAGACATGATAGACCTGTATGTCTAGAATATATATTTATGCATGGACACATATGTCTGAAAATAAAATATACACAGGAATACTTTATATAGGTGACTTTCTTCTCCCTGCAAGGTTAAGCTATCTGATTAAATCAAACTCCATTCTTTCTGTTTCATCCATCACTACCAGCTGATAGCAGAAACAGCATGTACCTTCTGAAATAGTTTTTTGTTGTTGTTTTATGATGTGTGAGGCAGAAAGAAAGAAGGTTTAATTTAATCTGTTGGATTGACTTTGCAGAGATGATAGTAACAGAAGCAGTATCTTCAGCTAAGTAACCTGAACAAACATGACATGGAAATTGAAAAGCAGTTTATAAATACAATACTTAAGTCCCACTTCTACCAGCCCCTTTTATAAGGATACTTGAACAAGACATCTCTTATTACAAGCAAATTTGCTGTGAGAAGACTGGTTATTTTTCTGTTTTAGGTGGTTTTGTGGTTTTTTATGTTTGTTGGGGGATTTTTTGTTTATTATTGGGGAGTGGTGGTGTGTTTTGGGGGGGTTTTCCCCTTTTATTTATCTTTTTCTTTAGTTATTAACTTCCTGCAAGATCCCTTTGATGTACATGCCCATATTATTTAGCAAATTTTTCTGTTGCTTACAAGTAAAAATAGAAGACCCAGAACATCTATAATGTGTTTTGGTCTATACTGAATCCAGCCTTTCAAGGCAGTTATTGCTTCACATTTATTTCTTACAGTGATACATATTTATTTAATGAAACTGTCTTAGCAATAATGGAGGTTCTGAGGAACAATTTTCTAGTTTAAAAGCTTTTTAAATTGGAAGTGAAATCAGAAGGGTTTGATTTTTTTTAATGACTTTTCCATGTAAAGTGGTTTGGCTTCAATGCCAATAAAATTTAGAGTAGAAGGAAATTTAGGGTATATTATAGCAATAGAAACAGCATGTGTTTCTTTGAGACTTCTATCTCACCTCCTCCCCACCCAAATACAATCAGGCCAAATTCAAGTCGTCAATTAAGAAATGCCAAATCCTTTCCCACTTGAACACTCGAGTTTGCAAATGGGCACATCTTCTGAAATATTTGAAATAATACTTTTGATACTATAACTATGTTAATAAATCAGGGAGTCACAGAATGGGTCAGACTGGAAGAGACGACAGTGCATCATCTGGTACAACCTCCCTGCTCAAGCAGGTTCATCCCAGAGCAGTTTGCAAAAGATTGTGTCCAGATGGTTCCTGAGAATCTCCACTGAGAGAGACTCCACAACCTCTTTTCCTGCTCTATATCTTTTAATGAACAAGTTGTCATGCTTCCACAAGGAATAGCACTTTGACAAGTGGTGAATAGATGTAATTATCATCAAGCTACTCTAACCAAAATTTTAGTTACAATCTCCAAGTTCTTCTGGTGTTTCTTTGGCTGTGCTATCTATAAAACCATGCTGAAAAAGCATTTGGATATGCATTTCTGTTAAGCTCGAGGGACAACATTCTGCAATGGCTGTGTCATAATATTAAGGAAAAAAGGCAACCAAAAACCCACAGTGTCTCAAGATGTAAGAAGCTTTGAGGGCTTAACCAATAATCTGGATAATTAATGATCACAGAATCACAGAATGGGTAAGGTTGGAAAGAACCACAGAGGGCCATCTGGTCCCTGCTCAAGCAGGCTCATCCTAGAGCACATTGCACAGCATTGTGTCCAGATGGTTCTTGAATATCTTCACTGAGGGAGGCTCCATAATTTCTCTGGGCAACCTGTTCCAGTGCTCAGTTATCCACACAGTAAAGAAGTTCTTCCTCACATTCAGGTGCAACTTCCTGTGCATCAGTCTCTGCCCATTCCCTCTTGTCCTATGGCTTGGCACCACTGAGCAGAGTCTGGCTCCATCCTCTTGACACCTTCCCTTCAGATACTGACAGACATTGATGAGGCCCACTCTCAGTCATCTCTTCTCCAGGCTGAACAGGCCCAGCTCCCTCAGCTGTCCTCGTTAAGAGAGATGCTCCAGTCCCTTAATCACCTTTGTCACTGTCTGCTGGATTTATGCAAGGAGCTCCATGTCACTCTTGGAGCTCAGACCTGGACACAGCACTCCCAGTTTGACCACACTAGGGCTAAGTAGAGGGGCAGGATCACCTCCCTTGACTTGCTGGCAATGCTCTTCCTAATGCACCCCAGGATACCATTAGCCTTCCAGGCCACAAGGACACGCTGCTGGCTCATGAACAGCTTGTTGTCCAGCAGGACCCTTGGTCCTTCTCTGCAGAGCTGCTTTCCAGCAGGTCAGCCCCCAGCCTGTGCTGGTGTGTGGTGATATCCACTGCTCTCCCTTCATCCAGCCAGATAGCTAGTCCATCATAGAAGGCAAGCATGATTTACCTGTACTGAATCCTTGATGACTACTCCTGATCAAGTTCTTGTTGTTATGTGGATCGTGATGTCCTCAGAATCAGGCACTCCACCACCTTTCCAGGTGAGGCTGACTGCCCTGTACTTCCCTGGGTCGTGCTTCTTGCCCTTTTTGAAGGCTGGGGTGACTTTTGCTTTTCCACAGTTCTTTGGCACCTCTCTTGATTGCCACAATCTTTCAAAGATGATGGTGAGAAGCCTTGCTTTGGTGTTCACCTCTTTGCTTAGCACTAGTGGATGTAACCCCTCAGGGCCCATAGACTTGTAGATGCCAAGTTTGGCTAAGTGCTCTCTCACCCAAAGCTCTTTGACCAAAGGAATGTCTTCCTTCCAAGATTCCTTTACCGTACTCTCCTAGATCAGAGTTCCCTGAGGGCTGGTCTTGTCAGTGAAGCCCAAAGCAAAGAAGGTGTTCAGTACTGACTTCTCTGTGTCCTGCTGCCAGGGTCCCTGCTCCATTTAGTAACAGGCCTACACTATCCTTAGTTTTCCTTCTGTTATTGATGTATTTGAACAAGCCCTTCATTTAGTCCTTGTCGTACTTGGCCAAATCGAACTCCCAAAGGGCCTTGGCCTTCCTTCTCCCATTTTTACTTACTCTGACAACCTCTCTATATTTTTTCCAAGTGGCCTGACCCTGCTTCCGCCTCCTGTGTCTTTCCTGGC
Organism: Corvus hawaiiensis; assembly: GCF_020740725.1. Taxonomy (NCBI): domain Eukaryota; kingdom Metazoa; phylum Chordata; class Aves; order Passeriformes; family Corvidae; genus Corvus; species Corvus hawaiiensis. The sequence continues at coordinate 13,819,114 of NC_063238.1, forward strand.
TATGCTTGTGTAATAACAGGAGTTCCTTATTCATCCATGTGGGTCTCTTGACCCTTTTGCCTGATTATTTGCTCATCAGGATGCATTGGTCTTGACCTTAGAGGAAGTGATTCTTGAATATCAACCAACTCTCTTGGACCCCTTTTCCTTGAATGATCTGTTCCCATGAGATTCTTCCAAGAAGAACCTTAAATGGGCTAAAGCTAGCTCTCCTCAATCAAGCTGTAGTGTGACTTTCAATATCCTAGACATTCAACAGCTCCTTTATGAAGAGACTAATTCCCTAACAGTTGTCGTTCACACATCCTGGAAATGGCTTTAGTAACTAAGGTAGTTACAAAGCTTGAAATGCATTTTATAGATACTGCAAATGTAACTTTGGACATGCCATATTTTTCAACTCTATGTAAATGAAGAGTTAAGGTAGACTTCAGCCACCTCTCTGTTATATCAGTTTCCAAGCTAAGTGCAGGGTCGTGTGTGAAGTTGAGCCACTGTGTAATTTTAGCAGGGTCCTTCACAACAACAAATGATATGGGTGTAGTTTTGGAGGTTGGGGGGAGGGGTATGTGTTTTATTGGGTTTTGTGGGTTTTGAGGGATTTTTTCAGTTGTTGTTTTTGGGGTTTTTTTGTGAATAGTAGTTTAGTTTCCTACTTCAGAAGAATTATATACCCTAGATTTCTTCAAGACAATGCCGAGACTTTGGGAAATGTTTGTTCCTTCAAGTTGATATGAGTTCCTCTGCAAAAAACCTATGACAGGAAAAATTCTCCTTTACCAGGTCCCAAGCTCTGTTTGTGATTTTATGCTACCACAGTAGTTTAAAACTTCTGTAGTCCATGTGAGAACCTTACTTGTATATTCATTAATTGTTGAAATACCCTTGGGGTATAAAAGTAGAGATTGACAATATTCAAAATTCCCTGATGTAGAATGTCACAGCTTTATAAACTTGTTATTTAATGTACTCTTCAAATTGTCAACTCTCATAGTTTTTGCTTCCTTGCCAAGGTATTCTAACTAAGCACTGAGAAAAAGTTTTAGTAAGGAACAGTGTCAGGTTTTTACCCTTTAAGAGAAATTGATTCTGCCTACGAAGTCATCTTGGGTAGAAATGAACTACATTCTTAAATGGACATAATACAGAAAGAAGCAATGGTGTTATGCTAAAGCTCCCATGTTAACCTTATTAACAGAAGTTAAATACAGGATAATTTAGCAATGACTGCTATATATAAGAACAGATGGCTGGTGGATAGCTTCCTTCTGTGTACTGAAAAATTCCAATTAAGGCAAAATTAAATGAATTAATAATATCATAAAACTGGTATTCCACATTTTACTATGGATTATGCCCTCCTTAGCAAGGAAAATTGCATTAATTGCTTCAAGAAAGGAACCATTCTGTGACTGCAAAGGACTTGGTGGTGAACTGTTCCACTTCCTGCCACTGCACAGTTATGCATAATGTAACCATATGGAATTCACAAATCCTAAGTAGGAAGGGTACAGCTAGATTTTTTGCTCCAAACCCAAACTACTCTGTCATTTAACTGGAGAATCTCAAAGATCATTGTATAAAAAGTTTTAATCCATGCTAGATACCCACTAGAAAGAGACATGCATAAGAATTCCTGACATTATACTCATTAGAGCAGTTCATTATTATGCATCATTATGCTTGGTGCATTGCATGACCTGCAAAGATATTCTTATATTATGTTAGTAAACATAATAATGTTTCCTAAGCACCACTAAATATGATTGTCTTTCTCTGCATATAACAGGTCATGATTTGGCTGAACAGAGGGTTAAAAGCGAGGGAGAAACTACCTTCTACTGTTTTCAAATCCCTAATTTCAGTTGATAGTATTTTGCTGTATCTTTGAATAGCATATTTTGACTGTTTTTTTTCCTGGTAAGTGTTGCAAGTCCAAACCCATCTCACACCTGCTCTGTTCAGATGTGAATCCCCTGCCAGGGGCTTGAGGAAAATTCTGAAGCAAAATTCAGAGTGTTTTTTAAACTTTTGTACTCTTTTTTTGGATCTGACATACACCGGTTGGGTATCTGGCACTCAGGCTAAACAATGTTTACTGTCCTCCTGTCCAGCAGTAGTGCATTGGGCTTGCAAGCACTGGGTGTAGTTTCAGTTGCAAGAGACCTTGGGGGTCCTTTCTTCAGCCCTGATGTCTCAAATAGTGAGGGCTGATGTATTATGTGGCAGCCCAGACTCAGGTTGTTCTTGCCTTGTAGCAGTGTGGTTATACCTCACATGGGCTGGAGTCACCTATCCTGCAGCTGCTGGAGCTCCATGACTGTAGACAGCCAGGGCTTTGGTGTCTGCATCTGAGCTAATCTTCCCAGTGTCCCTGTGTCACCAATAGAGAGAAAAATGGACTTTTTAGGGAATGATTTGATGGATCACACTGCAGAAGTGCATGTCCTCTCTAGAAATTACACAAGCAAACCAGATAAATGAGCTCTGCACATCTACTGGTTAGCTATAGGTGGTCTAGTGAATCTCACTCAGGCATGCTAAAGATTGAATATATAAATGCTCCAAGGAATACTTTCCTCTTTTAGTGTTTCCTAGCAGCATGAATTGTCTGGGAGCATATATAAACCATGAAGAAAGCATAGAAAAAAGCACATGAGCCTGTAAGTGGACCCTGATTTTTGTTAGTTATGATATATCTACAAAGTAAGTTTGGAACTATGGCAGTGGCATCCCTATAGATATGTGCAAATAACATCAGAGAAACCAAAATAGATCAAAGCAAATCTCTTAAACTGAACTTTATGAGAAAACATTTTACCAGTTACAGAAGAAGACCAACTGTTATATGGCGCCTGACATTTTGTACTGAGAGGATTTCTATTTAGCCACAAAGGTAACATAGAACACTTAAAGACCTAGATATTTGACTGTAATACATTCTGGACTGTGCAGCTAATTAAATTGTGGTATTTGTCCATACTAGATACTTATGACAGCATTAAGTCTCTATACTCATCACCGTAGCAGGAGTTCTGGAGACCCCGAAGGAGATGAGTGATATGCCTCCTTAGTATTGAAACGTACTGCTAAGTTGTTGCAGCAGCAGGAGATTGTAAGATCAAGAGGCTTAATAGCTTTGGTACAAGAGCAGTGCTACATTAAATGCAGTAAAATGCAAGAACTTACTGTATGTTCATAGCACTGAAAGCCCCCTAGCTATACATAAAGGAGCTGACAAACCGCACATACATAGAGTTCATAAGTTAAACAAGTTTAAGGAGAATTTTACTGTATGTCAATTCAGACAGTGGTTTTATTTGAAAATTATTTTTTGCATGCCAAAATATAGCCTCACAAGACTGCAAGCTAATCACAGATGGGTCTATTTTAGAGCATGAGATGCAAAGCAAAAACTGCAAACATATTTTTGAAGCATATTTTTCAACATAAGTGTTAAGTGTTTTACTTCTTTCAAAAAAGTTGTACTGTGTTGTTATTTCCTTATTGTTTGCAATGCATCTTCATACTTTTACTTTGGTCTTCTCATCCTTATTTGTGTGGTAAATGTGAGGATTAAATCAAAGAACTAAAGACTTTTGTTTTCACAAATAAAATTATTACAATTTTTTTCTCTTTTTGATCTTTTTCTATTATTACATCAGGAGCTCCATTTTAATTTTTAAAAATATTGGTATAGAAAATAATGCAAAGGCTTCCAAAATATTAAACCTGATATTTAATATTAATCCAGTGATAAGAAAAGTTTCATATCAGGCATTACACAAAACCTTAATACCTACTCACCATTTTAGTTACCCATGTACGTGACCATATGCACTCTGTCACAATCTGGCATATTAACCCAGGTTCTTTGCTATAAGAGCCTCCTTCTTCACAGCACCTGTTTTACTGAGACAGGTCTCCATGGAGAGGGGATTGACAAATAAAGGACTTGAACTCTTGCCTTGTTTGTGCACAGTCTCAGACTTTTGTCCACCGGTGGCTGCCCCACCTGTGCGAACTGCCCTAAGACTGCTGCTGAAGATTTCTGAGCAGCATCAGCAGCTCTCCCTGCCACCTAGTCTGTGTCTTACCTCTGCTATTTCCAGCTTGTGTTTTTCCATCTTGGAATACATCTGTTTCTGCTGCAGAATGAGCTCAGTTAACAGTACTTGTGCAACTAATTTGCCTGTGTCTATGTCAGGTTGGAGCTGATTGCCTGAGGGTAACTTTGCCTCAACAGCTTCTTTCAGGCCTTGTTCTGTGAGCAGCATTTTGAGCTCTTTTAAAGTATTTCCTGCATATTTCAGTTTTCTTTCTGAGAGTAATTGTTCACATTCCAGTTTACAGAGTTCAGAATGTGTTTTTGACTGGCTCATTTTACTCTGCATAAGACATTTTTTCAAATGAAATTTCTTTATACAAATATTCTGGGAAAATCTGCCTTTTCTCCCATGAACAGTTTCTCACACATTGTTGTGCTCTAGTTTCTTTTTCCTTGCAGATTGACATCCTGTGGTTGGCAGAAATGTATGGGTTCTCCTGCCTCATGTGGTTTTCCCAAAGTGAAAAATTCAAATAAACAAAACAAAGCAATCAAAACCAAATAAACAAGCAAAAAAACAACAACAAAAAAGCAAAACGAAGGTTCTTCGCATCATGTGGAGGTGGCTGCACTTACAAGTAGGCCAGCTTGTCTGTTGTTATGAACCACTTGAATGAGAAGGAATAAATGTTCACCCACCTTCCTTTACATTAAAAAAAATTAAAACAAATTGCCAGTATTTGCCCATGTGAGCAAATTATGTGAAATTTCAAAGGTTTGCTAGTGGTGTTGTATGGTACCAAAAGTAAATATCCATACCCTTTCCACTTCTTTTATTCCAAGAGCTCTTGGTCTCTCACAGCAAATGGAGAGGCATAGCAGAGAGCCTGCTTCCAGTTTCCATCCTGGAAACTCTGTACATCCCCACTGCAGGAAAGAGCAAGCTGTCTGAACAGTGTTAATTATCTTCACACCATGGTATTCCTGGAAATTCCCTCAAAGTAACTACTTTGAACCTTTGGAAGGTGCAGCCAAGATAGGGGATTTTGACATTAGGCTGTTCAAGTCTTATTCATAGAATAGGCTGACTAGAGCGTGTGTGTTCAGGACCTTCTTCTTTCCCTATTGCTTCTGAGTTTGTATCATGCTTTTCTTATAGTCATTAACTTAAGAAGACCTTGAGAGCCATGGCTTTTTCCCAAAATGTCTTTCTCTGGATCATTATTCAGGCATGTTTGAAGGAAGTTCCAGGTCTTGAAAGAAATACTAATTTATATCTGGATACTCAGATCCATAATAACTTGTGACAGTTCTAGCTATGGAAATGGATAGCAAGGAATACACAAAAAGTCCTCTGCTAGTTCTCAGAAACTACAGGCACAATAGGTCTTTCAGAGAGAAGTTATATCACTTTCCAATTTCACATATCTTGTTCATTTGTCAAGATATACTTGACCAATTCTTCTCATCTTCTAATTTACCTTGAGAGTTTTGCAATTATTTTGAGGTATTAATATCTGAAAAAATGTTTCAGAATACAAGAGTTGTGTTCTGAACACCATGTGATACTGTAGAATGGATGCTAGTATTTTATTCACCGTTGTTGTGTTGCAGAGGTAATCATGGTTTCAATGTTTTAGTTTCCCAAAGGAGGTCCAATCCACAACTGACAATGTTCCATCTGAGGCTAAAAAAATCTATTCAGTCATGAAGTGCTGCAGCCATTAAACTGCAACTTTGCAATCAATGTAAATCTTTCATTGGACCAACAAGAGAAGGCAAAAGTATGATCAGTGCCCTGTGAGGACTAATTTCTTTCAGCTTTCTTTCTTTTTCATCCTAATTAAAGGAAAAAAGTTCTGTACTGAAAAAAGCCTTCTGGTTCAGGGTCATTGTCACCCTTTTCGTTAGCACAAAGATCTTCATGAAAGGTCCGCTGAAAAGGCACAAAGTGGTATTGCCTTTCATTCCCTACCAGCACATTTTCCTGCTCTATATCTTTTAATGAACAAGTTGTCATGCTTCCACATGGAATAGCACTTTGACAAGTGGTGAATAGATGCAATTATCATCAAGCTACTCTAACCAAAATTTTAGTTACAATCTCCAAGTTCTTCTGGTGTTTCTTTGGCTGTGCTATCTATAAAACCATGCTGAAAAAGCATTTGGATATGCATTTCTGTTAAGCTCAAGGGACAACATTCTGCAATGGCTGTGTCATAATATTAAGGAAAAAAGGCAACCAAAAACCCACAGTGTCTCAAGATGTAAGAAGCTTTGAGGGCTTAACCAATAATCTGGATAATTAATGATCACAGAATCACAGAATGGGTAAGGTTGGAAAGAACCACAGAGGGCCATCTGGTCCCTGCTCAAGCAGGCTCATCCTAGAGCACATTGCACAGCATTGTGTCCAGATGGTTCTTGAATATCTTCACTGAGGGAGGCTCCATAATTTCTCTGGGCAACCTGTTCCAGTGCTCAGTTATCCACACAGTAAAGAAGTTCTTCCTCACATTCAGGTGCAACTTCCTGTGCATCAGTCTCTGCCCATTCCCTCTTGTCCTATGGCTTGGCACCACTGAGCAGAGTCTGGCTCCATCCTCTTGACACCTTCCCTTCAGATACTGACAGACATTGATGAGGCCCACTCTCAGTCATCTCTTCTCCAGGCTGAACAGGCCCAGCTCCCTCAGCTGTCCTCGTTAAGAGAGATGCTCCAGTCCCTTAATCACCTTTGTCACTGTCTGCTGGATTTATGCAAGGAGCTCCATGTCACTCTTGGAGCTCAGACCTGGACACAGCACTCCCAGTTTGACCACACTAGGGCTAAGTAGAGGGGCAGGATCACCTCCTTTGACCTGCTGGCAATGCTCTTCCTAATGCACCCCAGGATACCATTGGCCTTCCAGGCCACAAGGACACGCTGCTGGCTCATGGACAGCTTGTTGTCCAGCAGGACCCTTGGTCCTTCTCTGCAGAGCTGCTTTCCAGCAGGTCTGTCTCTAGCCTGTGCCGGTGCCTGGGGTTAATCCTCCCCAGTTGTAGGATTTGCCTTTGTTGAATTTTTGCTAGTTCTTCTCTGGCCATCTGTCCAACCTGTCCATCTCTCCAACCTGTTCTGAAAGAGCAGGTTTACATTAAATATTAGGAACAATTTTTTTACTGTGAGGTGGTGAGGCACTGGATCAGGTTGCCCAGAGAAGCTGTGGATGCACCGTACCTGGAGGCATTCAAGGCCAGGCTGGATGGGACACTGAGAAACCTGGTCTAGTGGAAGGTGTCCCTGCCCATGGCAGGAGGGCTGGATTGAGAAGATTTTTAAGGTCCATTCCAACCCAGGCCATTCTATGAGTCTATGATTTTATGATTCTATGGGTTCTGTTTAAATTTACCTGGTGTTTTGCCTCAGAGTAAGCATTGCTGATTTTCTCTCATGAAAGTGATTAAATATTTTGGTCATTATCTACATCAGAAATTTTAATCATAAATGGACTAAACACCTGGTGAGCAGGCCTTTTGAAAAAAATGTGCATTGATTTCTTTGTCATTCAGATTCATTAGGATGGTGGTATTGACAGCTAACAGAATATAAGGGAGAATTTAGTTTATATAGCTGATTCTGTTTGCATTCCAACTTTGGGAAGCATGTAATTCACCTAAAGTAGTATCAGAGTTTATCTTGAATCCAGAGACCAATGTGCCCTTAAATAGTTCAATGTCATGTCCTCAAATTTGAAACTGTTTTCTCCACCTTTAATTTTCAGCATGCATCAATTTTGTGTAGGAATTAAAAGAGGCCATTGGCTGTTCATCACCCCGTGTCTGCAGTTAGGTTGTATGCCTAGTGATATAAACTTAGAGTACTTCTCATTGAACAGCCAGCTCCACAAGGTTACCTTGGAAAAACTACTGCTTTGATTTGAGGGCACTTTACCTAAGAAACCAGGGATCTAACCAACAAACATCTTCATGCTGGATCCTTTCAAGCTGTTACATGGAACTCAGCTCATACTTAATGTTGCTGCAGTCTCATGGTTTGAAACGCCAGGGGTATAGAGCTAACAAATGGGATCCTTAGTCAAATGGGAAAAGGAGGATTGTCCCTTAGGCTTGATTCACCACTCAGTGACTTTTCTCTAACTAGACGGTGTTTTGTAAGGAGAATTGCTTGGGGTCATGTAGAATTGGAAGGAGCAACTGTTAAGGGGTTAAATGGTTTCCTTCTAACTTGTTTGCCTAAACCTCCACTCACAAGCCCTTCTTCCTGCCTTCTAATTTCTGAAGGTTTCAAGGAGCTGACAAGAAAGAGGGATTTGCACTGTAAGACTGTGAGTTCAAAAGAGGATTGGCAGATGCTGTAGTCAGGGCTACGAACAGGTGAGTGTAACTGAGAGAAATTGCATGTAGGGCAATCAAAGTGTTCTCATATATATATTCACACTACTTTAATAACAAAGCTGTGCAGCTGGATATACATGCAAGTCCTTCTAACAGGCCTTATCACAACACCAGCTACCTCCCCCCAAAGTATCTCCTCTATGGGTACAGCGTGAATATAGGTGTTGACAATACATTCCAAAGACCAGTTATAGCTAAATAACCCTTGTTTTCATGCTGAGAAGCATCCTTTGATTAAGTATTTTTTTTACAAAAAAAAGGTTATATTGACAAAGAAACTACTTCCTTGCCATTATCTTTGTTTATGCACCTTTTGCATACTATTAATGCAGAAACCAAGTAAAGTCTTTATTTTTATTAGTATCTCTCAATCTTTAATCATCCAAATACCTCACAAACTAATGACCTAAATATGGTTATAAAATTCTTGGGATAAAAGCTTTTGCCTGATCTGATGACTCCTTTTAATTACCTGCCAATAAACACATACTTATCAAGAATATATAGCTCTTCATCAGTCATCCTTTTTATATAACGTTTATAGTCCACATTTTATTTCAAAGGATTTTACAAGCTACAGAGCATGTACAATAGTCATTTTCTTTATATGATGCTTGGGGGCATTACACAACAAAGTACAAACAGCTTATCCTTCACCCCCACTGAAATATAGTCACCTCTGAAGTGAAAGGTAGCAGCTTTTTAATAGCAAAAGAAAAACACTATTATCTAATTAAAGCGACAAGCTACATGTAGTTAGAAAGAATGTGGTTGTTCAAACTCGAGTCTTACTTATGACTTATTATTCATTTTTCTGTTCTCCCTCCCCCCCTTCACTTTACATGCCAGGAGAGGAAAATGGCTTAATGTACGACCTGCTCTTTACTTAGACCTTTTAGTTATCCTCTGCTGTTTTGCAGGACTTACAGAACTGTTTGAGCTTGATCCCTCTATGTTAGCTGTGAAAGAATCCAACAGCTGCCGCTTCATCTGAAGGATTTCTGTGGGGAAAAGGGGTTCTTTTAAACTAATTCCTCAGGCTGCTCACAACCTGGACTTTCCCCTTTAGATGTCCTCTGTGGCTCCCTAACACTTTTGGGACTCTTTGAGCTGCCTGAGCTGTCTTCCTCTCCTGATGGTGGCATTTTCTCTTCAAAGAACAATTTTTGCTGCCCCTCTATTCTGTGCAGGGAGAAAATGCCTTTGAAATCAACATGGTTCTGCAGCCAAGTAGTAAGCATTTAGAAACATCTATCTACTTCTCATTTGTTTAAAATTTGTTAAATCCTATAGCAGTTAAACAGGTATGAAGTGATTTTCTTTTAATGTTACTTCCTTCTGATAGTCTCCGCAATGAAGCTGCATCAGTTTCAAAGGTTTCACACTCCCTGCATAGAATAGAGCTGTTATAGCAATAGCCCTTTGAAAAGGAAATGGCAAATGGCACCAGCAGGACAGGCAAACAGCTTAAGCCAAGCTCATGTAGCCCCAGAAGTGCCTGGAAGCAGGTGACGTGTGAAAGAGGGAGGAGGAAAGAGAGTCCAAGCTTAGAAAACATCTGTTGAAAGAATTAATTGAACAAGTTACTCCACCTTAAACAAAGCATAGAAGTTGAAAGCAGAGGATAGCAGCTGCAAAGAGTAGCTGTAGAAGGTTCTTACACTTGTGCAAATACTGTGAGACCTATTATTTAAAACAAAATTACGAGAAAAACCCATGTTCAGACAGGAATTCTCCCCTTTCAAAGAGACTATTAGGTAGACATATGGTTTGGTTTTTATAAGCATTTCTTATGTTTAATATGACCGCTCTGTCATTAGTTCCTGGATGACCATGTTTATTAGCAAGGGGCTTTCATGATTTTTAAGGTCTTACTGCTGTACTATTTTCTGCTGCACATTGGTTCTGACAATGCTACCTATACTTGTCAATAAAACAGAACAAGACATAGTTTTCTTCAAATGTTCAAACTCTCTTCCCTTCCATAAGCCTACTGGATTTGTTAGTACTGCCTTTTGGGAACAATTAAGAGCATCACAACCAGACAAACTATGGTTGGGCAATACCTGTAAAAAAGCTACTTGGAGCAAAATAAAATCATTCCAGGGAGCATCCCAGTGTTAAACAGTAAGGACACTTATTTACCACTGCTTGCATCCATGGCCTAACCATGTTCAGTTCACCAGCATAGGGACACTCAGATGTCCTCCAAACAATGCTCATCCCCCTACCAACCTCCACTAAGCAGCAAGGACAGTGGTCACTAACCTGTGCAGCCATGATGTCCTGACTCTCTGAGCATGCAGGAATGTTGAGGCACAGGAAAAAATTAGGAAAGACACAAGTAGAAGAATAGGTTTCTGTGCTTTTGACAGTATTCAATTGCCTGAAGATCATCCTTTCAGATAGGATGGTTATAGCCATTGATTTAAAACAAGACCAGTGTGTAAGTGGTGTGTTAAATGGACATGAGCATTTTGTTAAATTCTGTGTAGGTTGGTCCTTGAATTAATGGAAGGTTCACTAGATCAGGATATTGGATTATTTCATTTTATAGTTTTCGAAACTACCATGCGAGGATTCATGTCCATCTAGAATATTTTCCAAGAGATGAACACTGAGAGTGGTGGCTTCTGCAGTTAATTTAAAAATTGTGGTAAGTAGTTCAGTAATCATAAATGATTCTATCATTTCAATACTGCTCAGAAAATAGTGAAGAAAAAGTTCTACAATTGACAAATAATTTTATCTTCAATAAAATCCTTATTTTTGCACTTTTTAAAACATTAAATGGGAGAAAACAGCATTCTTATTCCAGAAATGAGTGTCAGTTTGTATAAAGTCTGGGCAATGTTGATTGATATAATTTTTACGCTTGGTGATAGGGAAAAAAATAACATTTACGAGGGGGGTTTTGTGTTTGGATTATTTTCTTTATTGTGAACCTTTTTCAAGAAATGGCTGAGTTTAAAAACTGCAGCAAACAGGAGAGCACTTAAGGATGCATGTGGGAATTAGGCAGAGATTTCTCTCTGTTGTTAATAGAAACTGTGCATCTAACACTTGTTCACTGTAGTGGAAATAGACTTGAGCCTTAATGTAAAGTGCATTGTGAGAAACTACTTTATTTTTTTCGTTGGAGACTGCTGTCAATGATGCAGCTGTAGTGGACAAAGCAAGTCTAAAGCCAAGTGAAGTAAACTGAAAGACCACCATTGAATCTGGGTATGTTGGACCACGGACCATACACAGAAACAGATGCTCCTTAACCTTTCATCATATTAATAATTTAACAGCACTGATCTCTTGTACTAGTTTGAAAACAAACCAGTGGGAGGCACTAAGTCAGAATAACAATTTAATGGAAATTAAAGAAAAGGGGGGAAAAAAAAAAAAAAAAGGTAAAAAGAAAACACTGTCAAACTGACAGAGTCAAGGTACAACCTGACACCCTGTTAGGCAGGGTGGTGGTAGCAGTCTGGTAGAATGGTGGCTGCAGTCCTCTGAAGCAGTGATCCTGTAGTAAAACAGTCTGCTCTTCCTCAGGAAGTCCAATGGTGGCTGTGTAGCTCCTGTCCTCTGGAAATCCAGTGGGAAGCCGGTGTCTCTGGTGTTCAGCCTCAGCTTCTATCCACGATGGGATGCTTGGTTCCTCCCTCTGGGTGGAGCATCTCACAATGGGGTGATGAGTCATGCGGCCAAGTGTTGATTAGGCTCATTAACAGAAGATAGTCCGGAGGAAGTTATCTCTGAGTCAGGCGGCAGGACAATGATGGGCAATTAACAGAAAGATAGTCTGGGGGGAGGAGGCAAGGGAACACTGCCCCACCTGATTTCAACGGCTGACGGGGATGGTAATAGAATACACTGCAACCCATGACATTATCCACCCCTTATTCTATTACCATCTACATTATCCCAAATCAATACCTTCTTAAACTCTAAAACACACATACATATATATATATATATATACAGTGAAACCTACACACCGTTCTCACCTAACATTAGGTCTCCTTGTGGTACACAACGGGTTTCCCCATCCTTCTGCATTACCCACCAAGTGCAACCAGGTCCTTGAGCAAAGACAATCCCACGGATGGGTTTGTCTTTGCCTGAGGTGGGATTAATCCAAACAGTCTTTCCTAGAATACCTCTCAGGTGTACCGCAGGGACTCTATCTCCATCCACTGTGTGCAAGGGTTCAGACTCGGCAGGACCAGCTCGATTGATGGACCCTCGGGTATTGACCATCCAGGTGGCCTTTGCTAAGTTCACTTCCCAATTTTTGAAGGTCCCCCCACCAAGTGCCTTTAGGGTAGTTTTAAGTAGTCCATTGCAGCGTTCAACTTTTCCAGCAGCTGGTGCATGATAAGGAATATGATATATCCATTCAATACCGTGTTCTCTGGCCCAGGTGTTGATGAGGCTGTTCTTAAAATGAGTCCCGTTGTCTGACTCGATCCTATCAGGGGTGCCATGTCTCCACAGGACTTGCTTTTCCAGGCCCAGGATGGTGTTACGGGCTGTAGCATGAGGCACAGGGTAGGTCTCCAGCCATCCAGTGGTTGCTTCAACCATGGTCAACACGTAGTGCTTGCCTTGGCGGGTTTGGGGAAGGGTGATGTAATCAACTTGCCAGGCTTCACCATACCTGTACTTTGACCATCGTCCACCATACCACAGAGGCTTCACCCGCTTGGCCTGTTTGATTGCAGCACAGGTCTCACAACTGTGGATGACCTGTGAGATGCTGTCCATGGAAAGGTCCACCCCTCGGTCACGGGCCCATCGGTATGTTGCATCTCTCCCCTGATGACCAGAGGCATCATGGGCCCAACGAGCTAGGAATAATTCTCCCTTGTGCTGCCAGTCCAGATCCACCTGTGATACTTTCACCTTGGCAGCTCGGTCCACCTGCTCGTTGTTGCGATGTTCTTCATTAGCCCGACTCTTGGGTACGTGCGCATCCACGTGTCGAACCTTCACGGTCAGCTTCTCTACTCGGGCGGCGATGTCCTGCCAAATCTCAGCAGCCCAGATGGATTTCCCTCTGCGCTGCCAGTTGGCCTTTCTCCAGCGATCCAGCCATCCCCACAGAGCATTAGCTACCATCCATGAGTCGGTGTAGAGATAGAGCCTCGGCCACTTCTCTCGTTCAGCGATATCCAAAGCCAGCTGGACGGCTTTAAGTTCTGCAACCTGACTCGATCCACCTTGTCCCTCGGTAGCTTGTGCAGCTCGTCGTGTGGGGCTCCATACTGCAGCTTTCCACTTTCGATTAGCGCCTACAATTCGGCAGGAACCATCAGTGAAGAGGGCATAACGTCTTTCAGTCTCCGGTAGCTCATTATATGGTGGGGCTTCCTCAGCACGGGTCACTTGCTCTTCCTCTTCTTCAGAGGATAATCCAAAAGTCTCACCTTCAGGCCAGTTTGTTATAATTTCTAGAATCCCAGGGTGATTCGGGTTTCCAATACGGGCACGCTGTGTGATGAGGGCAATCCACTTGCTCCATGTGGTGTCGGTGGCATGATGCGTGGAAGGAACCTTTCCCTTGAACATCCAACCCAGCACCGGTAGTCGGGGTGCCAGAAGCAACTGTGCTTCAGTGCCAATTACCTCTGAGGCAGCCTGGACTCCTTCATAGGCTGCCAAGATTTCCTTCTCTGTGGGAGTGTAGTTGGCTTCAGACCCTCTGTAGCTTCGGCTCCAGAATCCCAGTGGTCGGCCCCGAGTCTCACCAGGCACCTTCTGCCAGAGGCTCCAGGACAGACCATTGTTCCCGGCTGCAGAGTAGAGCACATTCTTCACCTCTGGTCCTGTCCTGACTGGGCCAAGGGCTACCGCATGAGCGATTTCCTGCTTGATCTGGGCAAAGGCTTGCTGCTGTTCGGGGCCCCAGTGGAAATCATTCTTCTTGCGGGTAACCAGGTAGAGAGGGCTCACGATCTGGCTGTACTCGGGAATGTGCATCCTCCAGAAACCTATGGCGCCTAGGAAAGCTTGTGTTTCTTTCTTGCTGGTCGGTGGAGACATCGCAGTGATCTTATTGATGACCTCGGTGGGAATCTGACGTCGTCCATCTTGCCACTTTACTCCCAGGAACTGGATCTCTTGGGCAGGTCCCTTGACTTTGCTCCTTTTGATGGCAAAGCCAGCTTCCAGGAGAATCTGGATGATTTTCTCTCCTTTCTCAAACACTTCCTTTGCTGTGTTTCCCCACACGATGATATCATCGATGTATTGCAGATGTTCTGGAGCCTCACCCTTTTCCAATGCAGTCTGGATCAGTCCGTGGCAAATGGTGGGACTGTGCTTCCACCCCTGGGGCAGTCGGTTCCAGGTGTATTGCACACCTTTCCAGGTAAAAGCAAACTGGCGCCTGCATTCTGCTGCCAAAGGAATGGAGAAGAAGGCATTGGCAATGTCAATAGTGGCGTACCACTTCGCTGCTTTGGACTCCAGCTCGTACTGAAGTTCCAACATGTCCGGCACAGCGGCACTCAATGGTGGCGTGACCTCATTCAGGCCACGGTAGTCCACCGTCAGCCTCCATTCTCCACTGGACTTACGCACTGGCCATATAGGGCTGTTGAAAGGTGAATGGGCCTTGCTGACCACCCCTTGGCTCTCCAGTTTGCGAATCATCTCATGGATGGGAACCACAGAGTCTCTGTCAGTGCGGTATTGCCGGCGGTGCACTGTTGCTGTGGCGATTGGCACCTGTTGTTCTGCAACTCTTAGCAGTCCCACGGCAGAGGGGTCATCTGAGAGGCCAGGCAATGTACTCAGTTGTCTGATATCTTCTGTCTCCACAGCAGCTATCCCAAAAGCCCAACGATGTCCTTTTGGGTCCTTGAAATATCCATTTCTGAGATAGTCTATGCCGAGAATGCACGGGGCCTCCGGGCCAGTCACGATGGGGTGTTTCTGCCACTCGTTCCCAGTTAAACTCACTTCAGCTTCCAGTACAGTCAGCTGCTGGGATCCTCCTGTCACCCCAGAAATAGAAATGGGTTCTGCTCCCACATACCTTGATGGCATCAGAGTACATTGAGCACCGGTGTCAACCAAAGCCGTGTATCTTTGTGGGTCAGATGTGCCAGGCCATCGGACCCACACAGTCCAAAAGACCCGATTCTCCCTTTCCTCTACCTGGCTAGAGGCAGGGCCCCTCTATTCCTGGTCATGTTGCATGTTGCTCCCTTCCGGTGAATACGTTCCTGAGGTCCCTTCAAGAGGATCGGTCATATTATCATTCCGGTACCGTCTGGAGTTCTGTGTGCGGGAGACCGGAGCAATGTTGACTCTAGATGCGCTTCTTGTGGTAGTTGTCCCTCTTTTTAGTTCACGTACCCGAGCTGCTAAGGAGGAGGTGGGTTTTCCATCCCACTTACTCATGTCTTCTCCATGTTCCTGAAGGAAAAACCAGAGGTTACCTCGTGGGGTGTATCCTCTCTCCCTGGTTGGGGGTCGCCGGCTCCTAATGGCAGAGACTCTTGTTGGTTCTGGTGAGATCTGGTAAATCTCTTCCTTAAGTTCCTTTTTCAATTTCTGATGGCCTTCTTCAATCAAGCTCCGGACTTGCTCAGCCAAAAGACTTGTTTCCACGGATGAGACATGGGTGCGAAACGGGGCTGTGACGGTGTCCTCGTAAATCCTCAGTTTGTTCACCAAGACGCCCACCCTGTCCTCGCCTTCCCTCCATTGCAGCGTTGCCAGGTAACGGGAGTATATCTCTGGTCCCAGGCGTGCGAACCTCAACCACATCTGTGACGTGCACTGGACACCATCTGGGCTCTTAGGAAATCTCTCATCTTCTGAGAAAATGATCTCCAGCACAGCCAATTCCCTCAGGCACCGGATACCTTGTTCCATTGTGCTCCATTTTCCTTGGTGCACCTGGAGGTCTTCTTTACAAAGGTACCTGTCCCTTACACTTGTAAGCAGTCGTCGCCAGAGGCTGAGAGCTTCTTGGGTTCTCCCGATCCCCTGGTCAATGACCACATCCCGGGACAGAGATCCCAGCTGCCTGGCCTCACTTCCGTCCAGAATGGTGTCATTGGCTGCAGCGTCCCAGATGCGGAGCAGCCAGGTCAGGATAGACTCGTTTGTCTGGCGGGTGAATTCCCTCCGCAGGTCACGCAGCTCACCCAGGGATAGCGACCGAGTGATGATCTCTGGCTCTGCCTCTTCTGCTGGGTGCGAAGGTCCTGCTGCATCCTCGTCAGTCACTATGCGGACTGATTTGCTTTTTGATTTCTTCTTCTGAACGGGGGCAACTGCAATCGGTTTAGGCTGTTCTGGTTCAGTGCTGGTTTGCATGGGGACGCTGACAGTGCTTTTGGTTCCCTTCTCCTCTGTGTCAGTCTGCGTGGACATGGACGCTGTTGTCTTGCGTCTGGGTTCTTTCTCCTCTGTGTCAGTCTGCGTGGACATGGACGCTGTTGTTTTGTATTTGGTTCCTTTCTCCTCTGTGTCAGTCTGCGTAGACATGGACGCTGTTGTCTTGCATCTGGGTTCTTTCTCCTCTGTGTCAGTCTGCGTAGACATGGACGCTGTTGCTTTGCATTTGGTTCCTTTCTCCTCTGTGTCAGTCTGCGTAGGCATGGTGTTTGTTGCTCTGCTCTTTTTCCCTCCCTCATCCTGAGGATGCTGTGCCACAGCTCTGATTCTAAGCATGGTGTACATGGTGCAGGCTGTACAGAGAAGACAAAGCAGAACTGACAGCAAGTTTATGCCGTCTTTGACATCCAGAGGGAATTCAATATTTTCAAAAACTGCTGTGCCTGGCCTGAAAGGCCGGAAGAAACCACTCTCTACTCCTCCCACCAGGGGCTGGGTGCGATTGTTGAGGAGATCCCAGACATAGGAGCCCAGACTAGGACAGCCAAACAAAACTGAGTATATACTCCGAATGGTATTCATCGCCTCACAGGTTATTATGCTGTAGACATAATAAACCATTAAAGCAATTCTCATACCATTCCCTGGTTTTAACAGGAGTAATACAACAGGCAGGTAGTTCCCCATGTGAGGAAAAATATAGAGAGCAAGATACAGTACCCACGTAGACAAGCTGAGCACCATGGTGAATAGGTTTCCGTTAACACAAAATTGTAATTCTGACTTTCTCTCAGAGCTGCCGCACGTTGGGCGCCAAATTATGTACTAGTTTGAAAACAAACCAGTGGGAGGCACTAAGTCAGAATAACAATTTAATGGAAATTAAAGAAAAGGGGGGAAAAAAAAAAAAAAAAGGTAAAAAGAAAACACTGTCAAACTGACAGAGTCAAGGTACAACCTGACACCCTGTTAGGCAGGGTGGTGGTAGCAGTCTGGTAGAATGGTGGCTGCAGTCCTCTGAAGCAGTGATCCTGTAGTAAAACAGTCTGCTCTTCCTCAGGAAGTCCAATGGTGGCTGTGTAGCTCCTGTCCTCTGGAAATCCAGTGGGAAGCCGGTGTCTCTGGTGTTCAGCCTCAGCTTCTATCCACGATGGGATGCTTGGTTCCTCCCTCTGGGTGGAGCATCTCACAATGGGGTGATGAGTCATGCGGCCAAGTGTTGATTAGGCTCATTAACAGAAGATAGTCCGGAGGAAGTTATCTCTGAGTCAGGCGGCAGGACAATGATGGGCAATTAACAGAAAGATAGTCTGGGGGGAGGAGGCAAGGGAACACTGCCCCACCTGATTTCAACGGCTGACGGGGATGGTAATAGAATACACTGCAACCCATGACATCTCTCATAAAGGATTGAAATGTATTAGTTTTTCCTTTGAGACTACATTCATCTTTTTCTTTTCCACTCCTACCTTAAATTCTGTTTTATGCAGCCTTTCACTAAAGAACTTATACAGAATCAGCAGAACTACTGTGTATAAATGGATCTCACTTTTTACTTAAGTTTTTTGTAAATTTCTGTACTGATTGTGCAGGACGCCAGTCTCTGCAGTGTCTTGAACTGTTCCTGTGTTCTCCTGGTCACCAAAAAACAAGCAGTGATTCCTAATTCCAAGTTCCTACAGGTTCTCAGCTTCTTTCTTAAGCATTCATTTTGTCTCTAGCTTAAAATATATTTTAAAAGAAGTCACCAATCTCTTCTCTTAAATATTTGTTGTGCTCTCCAATTCACATAGAAAATCCATATCCATGATAAAAATTATTTTATGAGCATATTAATCAAGGAGGTAAAGGTGGTGGACTGTCTCTCCTTCAACTTCCTGTTGTGACTTAACTCCAGTAGACAGCTAGCTGTACAGTCACTCTCCCCCAGTGGGATGAGGGAGAGAATTGGAAGGCTACAAGCAGAAAAGTTGTGGATTGAGATAAAGGCAGCTTAATAGATGAAGCAGACCTGTACATGCAAGCAAAGCAAAATGAGGAATTCATTCACTACTTCCCACTGGTGGACAAATGTTTAGCCATTTCTGGAGAAAAGAGATTCATCACATCTAATGGTTAGGAAGATGGAAGTCATAACTCACAACATCCCCCTTCCTCCTTTTTCCTTCAGGTATTATTGTTAAATAGGATGATGTTGGGAGGAAAGAGTTAAAACCAGAAGATTGGCAATGAGGAGGGAATAGTTTGGCTGAAAGTGATCTTGAAGTTGGGAATAGTAAAAAGGTTGGTGTGGGAAAGCTCCATTTATTGTGTGTAGTGTTGCTCATCCTCTGCCTGTTTTGAGAAGTAGAATTCCTGTGCAGAGGTAGCGCACTCTCACAGACATGCCCGAAGCCTTTTTGCTACATTGAGGCAGGCAGGGAGCCCCTGCCCTGCTGCTGACTAGGATGAACTGAGCCAAATGGAGCCTGTGTCCACATGTGTCTGTGATGCCCGGTGTTGTTAGTGAGGGAATGAAATAAATCTACTCTTTGCATTTCTGCTGTGTTTTCATGGTTGCCTTGGTTACCTGTATGTGTAGTTTATGCCGATGGGATCCCGTATGGTATGGAAGATCCCTTTGGTCAGCTGGGCTCAGCTGTCTCAGCTGTACTCCCAAAATCCCTGGGCAGCCTCAGCCTACTTGTTGTGAGGGCACCATGAAAAACGGAGGAGTACTGCTCAGGATTAGCTAAACCAGCCCTGTGTTATCAACACTATTTTGGTCACCAAACTAAGCTGAAACAGCATTGACTGTCACAAAGAAAACTAAGTCCATCCCAGTCCAAACCTGTACAAAATCTCACCTCCCCATACTTATCTGGATTTCACATAAGGAACTCATGGATTGCAAGAAGGGAAAGCTTCTTTTTTTTTTTTAGAAGAAGAAGAATTAGCTCAGAGTAAGTTAGAAAAACTTGAACAATGCCATAGTTTCAGGTAATGCACCAGAGTTTCTACCAGGAATGCAAACATACAATGCAGGAAGTCATTAGAGTGACATAAAGTAAATATAGTATATTATAAGGTAAAACCTGTAGGTCAAGCCAGGATGCTGAGAGGCGAACAGACAATTGGGAATAAAATGAATTGGTAACTTACCAGTGAAGGGTAAAAGTTCAAATGGATAAAAGGAAAAGAAAAAAGAATATGTTAACATAATGAAAAGTGTGAAATTAGAACAAAAACGAAAATTAGGAGAAAAAAAATGCCTTTCAGACCTCAAGGTTGAAGAAAATTGCTTGACTAACATGAAAAAAAAATCTTGTAGATATTCAGAGGTATGAAAGCTCATCTCTGGAAGTTTTGGTGATGTAGATCTGAAAGAAAGGCATTTTCCTGGAATTACCTGATGCAGATTTTCTATGAAGAAGTCTGTTAAGGGAAAAATGAGAAGATTAAAACTATCTAAATCCTTACTGAGTTCCCATTCAAAATATGGTTAATTATTCGGGCCAGTATATCAAGTCATCTTGAACTTCTGGTGTCATGAACGGACTTAGGCTTTTTTTATGCGAACGGATAAGACATTTTTTCCTTTACAATTTAAACTACAATGATTTTTGAAAGCTAATGAAAGCAAATTGCACTATTCTGGTGGATGCACAAAATGATGACACAAAATGCTATTGCAAAAGAAAGAACAAACATCACGGAAACAGTAAAGTTTCCTTGTAGGCATGAAAATTGACATATTGATCAATTAGAAAACAAAATGAGGTTAAAAAGATCTTGTTCTTCTCTCACACTTGTTCAGTATTCCTTTGATGTAACTGGAATTTATTCCAGCATAATCTGTTGTCAGAGGAAACTTAAATCTAAAGAATGAACACTGTATTATCTTGTAACTTTGATTGCACTATCTTGGAGAATAATTTTATAAGCATGTTTTATTGGCTTTGGAGTTTGTGAAGGCTTTGTTAACATATTGTTTGGGAAAAAAAGGATATAGCTCTTGCATGTCTATGCATTCTCTGGTTATATCAACTGTGCAAAATCTGAAGTGATTAACACCGGTAAAATAAAAATTAATTTCAGTGAACAAAATGTATAAATCAGAGCTCAGTTTTATACATCAAACTTCATGGTTGGTCCTCAACTACACTGGAAAAATGTTATGAAATAGTTTGATTGAATTAATTTTTTAAATTGCAATTAAAGCTGGTAAAATATTAGTAAATGTAGTTCAACACATTGGACAAGATGCAACCCTTAGAGTCAGCTTGATGAGAATAGCATGCTATTCTCGGTTGCTGTTGGTTCATAAGTCATGTTTTGCAGTTGACTGCTTGCAATTCAGAGCTGCTCAGTAATAACGTAAAATGACCAAAGTTTTATTTACACTTATCCACCTCTTTTTGCTGAATCACACCATTCTGTCCAACTCAACATTAAACCTGAGAGTTTTTAATAATAATTAATTGTTCTGTATGATACCTACTTATGCATCAGTAGAGCTTTAAAATATGAGCAAAATACCAGCTATCCCCTTTGACTTGTAAGCATCAGCTGAGTATCTACTTTAAAGAGGTGTGGAGAAAATATAGATGGATGCCTGGAGGGAATAATGATTCCTTAAATTCAGAATGAAATATCCAATAGACAGCAGTCAATACAGAAGGCAAAATAACAAAACTGCCTGCAAATGAGACAGCTGGTATCTGAAGTTCAATAACTGAACTAATGGAGGGTAATTTGGCACATCCTCAAGGTCTACTCTGCTTACAGTTATTGTCTATCTATAATATGTTAATTACCATGTCTAGAATATGTAGACCAAGTTTATAATTTATTTGAAACATGCCTGTAAATAATCGCACTGAGTAGGTAGACTGGCATCAATCAAAACAGAAATAAGTTCCACATGAACGACACAAAAGGATGCAAGAAAGGCTCATGATCCTTAAAGCCTTTTTGCTGAGTAAATATAGTTCTGTCTCTTTCAATGACTAGAATTAATTTGTTATCCATTGTTCTACTCATTTAAGATACTTTAGATTTTGGGTCTTGCACATGCAGCTTTTGCTTTACCTATTAAAGTGTCTTTATTTCAACCTACAAGTTTTTTCACTTTTACCCTTCTGATTCTTTCCACTATCTTACTGGAGGGAGTGAGCAAGTGGCTGGGTGGGGCTTAGTTGCCTGCTGGGGTTAAAGAGTGACAGTCCTTTTTGGTGCCCTTTTTTGGGGTTCAAAGGTTTTGAGATAATGACAGCATCGATCTATATTCTTAGTGTTTATTAAAGTTCATAACTGTAATATGGTGTTTGTGTATTTTTTTATTATCAAATCAAGAAAGATTCAATGCAAAAATGGCACAGAAGGGCAGAAAAGATAGCTGAGGATTACTAAAACTTTCTTTACACTGTGGAAGTTCCATGCCCTATATTAAACATTTGCATTCTGCCACTGACTTCCATAGTTGTGTGAAAGACAATATGTATCTTTTTACACTTTTAATGGTAGTGAATTCTTCAAATACTTCATTTTCTGGAGAGCACTCTGATTTTAATTATCTTTCCATGAGAACAAAATTTTGTCTCTCTAATATTCTGTATGATAGAGTAATGTATTGACTGCCCTCTGCATATCATTATGGGATGCAATGTCATAAATGTCAGGGTAAAATAAGTGTATCCAAGTCTCATATAGATATTCGATCCTAAACTTTGGAGAAGAAAAAGATGCACACTAAAGGATGAACTAAATTGTTACTACCAGAGGCATGTTCAGTGTGCATTCACAACTCAGTGAATCAGTTGTCACTATTCTGTCCTGAGTACCAGCAGTATAAATATTTTTATATTTACACAAGGAAATAACCTATGAATGTTTTTGTCTTATCTACTTTTGATCAATTTTTGTCAAGACAGCAACAGAGGCTTTCTTGTTTTCTGATTTTACTAAAATGAGCACCTTGAAACTTAAATCTGTCTCCTTGTCCTGGTTTTGGCCAAGAACGGAATGAATTTTTCGCATTAGCTGTGAGGAGGCGGAGCCTGGAGCCAGGTGGGCATATCGAGGTTGTTACTCTATAGCTCATTGCATCATTGTCAAGGGGCCGAGGAAAGGAAGGGATTCTGACTTATGGGACGGAGGGCATGGCTGGCAGTTGAGGTAACAGAGTGTGAACAGAGGGTCTGGACACTACTTTGTTCATTGTGTCAGGGTTGCACCACATCGGTCGGTTGGGGTTGGTTGGTGAGCAATTTACAGGTGAAACACCCTCTCTTTGGTACGCTGTTGTTATTAATATTGTTGCTGTTACTGTTTGTTTTCTTATCTGATTGCTGTATCTAGTAAATTGTTTTTATTTCAGCCTGTAATCTCTGCCTTTTGTCTCTCTCACAGGAGAGGTGGGGAGAGGGGAACAGGACTGCCATTCCTAAACCATTACACTCCTTCATGTCTCTTCTAGGCTTGTGTTTCCATTTTTCTCTTTATCATTTTAACGTTCACGTGAACCTATGGTATGGCCACAGCTCCAGGATCTGAAAATCCTCCACAGTGCAGCTCTCCTTCTCTCTGCAAAGTTCTGCTTTCTGTCTGGACTGACGCTCCCAACCCAACACCTATCCTGGCAGGGAGCCCTCCTTTGCTCAAGGCCCTTCACCCTCTTCATAGTCCTCCTTTGGATGTTCTCTAATAGCTTAGTATCCTTCTTATATTGTGGCACCCAAAACTGCTCACAAGACTCAAGGTGAGGCTGCCCCAGAGCAGAGCAGAGCGGGACAATCCCCTCCCTTTCCCGGCTGGCGATGCTGTGCCTGATGCACCCCAGGACACACTTGGCCCTCCTGGCTGTCAGAGCACTGCTGATCAGATTCACCTTCTGCAGCTCTGCTTTCCAGCATCTCGTTCACCAGTATATCCAGGGCTGCCCCATCCCAGGTGCAGAATCTGGCACTTTCCCTTGCTGAACTTCATATGGTTGGTGATTTTACCTCTGGGGCCAGAACTCCCTCTACAGCTTCAAGCATCTGGAATAATCTTCAATGCACATGCCTGTCTACACTCTACATGTTTTAAATGTCAGCTGAGAACATAGCCTTTCTTCCTTACCTTAATTCCTCTTCGTCATTGGTATTTGTTTCTTACATGACTTTGTACCTTTAATTAAACAAATAAAATAGTCATACAATTTATTTAAATACTCTATACAAAACTGTTGTATTTATGCATTGGTAATTTACACTGCACACATTTTATAAGCCTGTTCCTTTACCATTTAAGAGAATACCTACTGCTTATTTAATAACTACCATATTATAAAATACATATGCTATCTATAAGCTACAGAAGTCTTAAAAACCACACAACCACACACTAATTTAGCATGTAAAACTTTAATTTTTTTTAGGAGTGATTTCGCAGAACATGTGTAATAACAAAACCACATGCTTTTTCAATTTGCCAATTATTGTTGTTTATTTGTTGTTTTCAAACTCCGAAAGCTGTATTTGATACTGAGAGAAAACGTAGGTTTTGGTGACAAGAGGAAACTGATGGCTTTTTTTGTGCCTTTTTGTTTTCATCTTATGGGAAACTAGCAGGAAGTACATCTAAGTAAACAATGTAGATGTCACTGTATGTAAAGTCAATTCTTTTTTTGGTGTAGGGAATGACCAGTTTGGTTTAAGCACAAGCAGATGTTTCTATCTGACCATCTGGCCTTTATTTGCTTATCCAAAATGCTATGCTCCCTCTTTTACACAAGGGGAGGAGAGGTGGTAATGATGATTTTTATTGTTGTTGATTGTGGTAGGAAATCATAATTGTGTTATTTCTTTGTAGCAATAAAGAGGAAGTGTGAAAATAAAACATTGCAATTAAAAAAGGAATATTTTAAGAGAGGTATGAGAAAATAATTTTTCCATTCAGCAAATCAGCACTTTTGAAAGTACTGATCTGAAATGCCATCAACTTGTCTCCTCTCTGTTCTGCACAAAACCTATCCCTGAAAGCCTATGTGCATCTGACCCACAGGGAGAGCATGGCCAAGTCTTCAGTTACAAATAAGCCTTGTATCCATGATCTGCAAAGGACTATGCTTTATTCTTCATTGGCCAGTTTTCATCAACTCTATAATATTTTCATTTTTTCAGTAACCATACATTTTATTTTGAATACGCTTGATAAATTGGAAATATTAGGGCCAAGAAAGAAAAATTCTAGTAAACACAAACCTGATTGATTTGACTTAAAAATTCCAGGATATTTTCTTGTACTTAAATTTTGAGTGACTCTGCAAAGCTATAGATAGTTGTAATTTGAGATCTAATTCTGTTGAATAAGTGATGTTCATATCAATAGGTCCTTACAATTATTTTTGTGAAATTCAAAAGTTTCAAAACTTAACACGTTTCCTCATTCTTTACATCATATACTAAGCAAATGAACATCTAGTTTTTTAATCATGTCAATGAGTAGGATTGAATAATGCCTATAGAGACCGGACTCAACTCATCCAAAACCCATCCCAACATTTTCGTTTCACAAATCCATTGATAAATAGAGTTAATATATGATAACCTAATTTTTATATTTTGAGATCCAAATATTTCTGCTTCCCCCCTACAAGCCGAAATAAAATTAGCTTTGTGCTGGAGACACATTTGTGGCAGCAAGTGTCACTGATGCAACGCTACAGTCCTTTTGTAGCGCCTGTGATTGAAATTAAGCCAAGTAGCTACTTTCACTGCAATTACAAATCTCCTCCCTTACGTTACATAACAAGGCTGGTCTATTTTTCTCTTAATATCAGTGTATTTTCAAATTTGCACTTGCCTTTGTTTTCATGTGAATGTTAAACTTTTCACCTTTCTTGACATGAAGATCAGCAGCCTATCATACAAATTCCCATAGTAAGAAAACACTCAAAAGTCTTGTGTTCTGCATTTACTGCAGCACATCAGGCTTTCACTATTTCCATGAGTTGTTTTGCACACTTCGTGCTTAATTTTCTTTAATTCACTGTGAGACACAAAATATTCCAGTGTCAGCTGG
Organism: Corvus hawaiiensis; assembly: GCF_020740725.1. Taxonomy (NCBI): domain Eukaryota; kingdom Metazoa; phylum Chordata; class Aves; order Passeriformes; family Corvidae; genus Corvus; species Corvus hawaiiensis. The sequence continues at coordinate 13,844,957 of NC_063238.1, forward strand.
AAGACTCAGACTGAAAGCAAGGTTGGTTGCTACAGTAAGAAAGCCAATTTGTGTTTTCCATTATATCGTTGCGAATCAAGACTAACTGTATTGACTTCAGTGGGGAAAGATGTTGACAGACTCATTTCTACTTCTACAAAATGATCCATGCACCTCTAATGATACAACAGCACAGTTAATTGTTTGACTGAGAGGATGATGGCTGAGAACAGCAATGGTTACTTTCAAAGTTAGAGTTACAGGTGAATTTTATGCACACTTCAAATGAGTGAACCTAGATAATTTAAATGGCTAAAACATCTGTTTGTGGTTTTGTTTGTTTGTTTGCTTGTTTGCTTTTTATCTCTTGCTTTTCTGTCTTAAACAGAATTTAACCAATGAGAAGTTACTTTAGGATCTCTGGCACAAGCCACCAACTCTTTTTCCCATTTATATATTCTTGTCTGAACAGAAAGACAATAATCTCTCAATTAAGCCAGACTTCTGATTGTCTGTCATCATTTTTGTATTTAAGTGCATCATATGCATTAGAGAAGACTTTTCTGAAGTGAGGAAGAAATCTTTTAGAGATCAGAAGGACTGAAACACAAAGAAGTTAAGTCAGAATTATCCTTTTCAAAGGTCCAACATCAAGCATCACCTGTCTGATTCTTTCACAGTATTTTGGCTTTTTGGCTAGCTCTTCATCGGCACATTTAATTCCGTGGAAATCGGGGGTTCAGTTCATCCATGTAATAAAATACGTGTTATTAAATTAAGTGTCCAATGAAAAGACAATACATTATTACCTTTAAAAACACTCATTTGAGTAACCTGCCAGCTGTCACCCAAAGACTGTGGCATTGCAGGCTGTAGAGCTTGTTGTTTCCCAACAACCCAGCTTCTTGGGGCTACATTTACCCAAACTAGATAGGAGAATAAATTCAGTAGTTTCATTACCCACATCTTCTATATGCATCTTCCATTTTCTGTGGGATATTTAAAAAAGACCTTGGACAAACCCAGTTTCTAAATAAGTTAAAAATATATTAACATAACCTTTTAACTGAATCAGGCAGCATTTCTATGAGAAAAATACTGTATGATTATAAAAACAAAAATGTTATTGTATTCTTGGTATGGGCAGCATTAATTACGTAATTTCCTAACATACTGAATCACATAACCTATATTAATATCTATACATACATATCTTATAGTTTATCATGAACTCATGGCTCATACAGTCACCCACCAGACCTTCACACTTGAATTAGAAGACTAGAAGTATTACCTGCTCTACTTCAGAGAAGGAGGAGACATCCTGGAGTTTTTTTGCCGCTGTGTTTTGCTAACATTTGTTGACCTTTTTCTCACATCTGAGCTTCCTATCTGATGTGATTTTCATCCTTACTTGTTCTTAATACTTTAGCTCTAGTTGTTACAAGGTAATTTAGTTCTCCTTCAATGAAGAATGACTACTTCAAATTATTTTGCTTTCTCTTCACATTGGTATTATCACCATTGACACGTGAGTGTTCGATTTCTACCAATAATACTCATCCTGAATTTAAAGGTGAAACTGCTATTATAAAAACAATGTAAGAGTACTGGACTTACCAATGACAATGCACATTCAGTAAAGGATTTTTATAAGTTATTTCCCTTCTTTTTCACAAGCATGTGAGATCCCAGTCCAGAAGCACCTCTTTAACAAGACACAAGCTACCCATACCTCTCAGAGAAGGACACAGCATTCTGTGCCCGGACATAAGTTTTGTAAGTGGTGTCTGAGACAAAACACAGTAAAGTCAATGAAAAGGTTCAGAATGACTTCAGATATCTTCTGACCAAGCATTCACAAAACATGCTTTTATATAGCCATTTTTTCTTCTAAAATCTACTTATTCCCTGATCACCTTTAAGGTGATGTACCATTAGTTTTGACTGGGTGTTTACTGGCCCTCACTTGCCAGCAGTGACCAAGCACAGAACTAAATCAATCTTTGTCAGGTCTGTAATTGAGCACTTCCCTAATTTATGAGACAGCTTTTCCATTAACAACAAAATCCTGAGAATTAAATAAAAACAGACCTTCACAAGTGCTGCTGCATTGGTGAATAAAATAAAAACATTGATAAATGTACGCCCCTTTTCCCAGGCTGACTTTGAAAAATTCTGTGTCACAGACCTAGGTCATATTCTGACAACAATTAGGAACACTAAAATAAATAGTTGGCAATTCTTTTTTATGACAGGCTATGCAAAGCTGGACTTTTTTTTGCCAAATAATACAGTAGTCTGTGACTATGAATTATGTTATTACAGTATGTCTGCTAGTTCGTATGTATCTGTACTGTTATGCCCCCTTCACAGCATGACAATTTCTTGGTTTCAACTCATTCAGCTGAGACGTGATGAAATCTTACACAGACAGATGAAAATATACCCTTAAGTTTTGCTGGAGTAGTTTCCATTGTTGAACTCAATCACTTACTCAAAACTCAATCTGAACATTTTTCCTTCAGTCTCTCTAATGAAGCTTTGAATGTCTCATCAATTAAGACAATTAAACTAGACCAGATAAATCACTAAAAAATGCCAGTGTCATGACAGGGGAACAGATTGATTACCTAATAGGTATTTTCTACATCCAAGGGCTGCATCCTTGAAACTTACATGTGAATAACTCATTGGTGACAATTGTA